>NW_026596057.1:20443061-20498423 GCF_907164565.1 Psammomys obesus | reverse complement strand
ACATACATACATACATACATACATACATACATACATACATACATACACACACGCATACATAGATATACACACATACATGCATATAAAGGAGGATATGAAATTTGCAGGAACCTGATGTGTAGTATTATGGAGACGTTAGAGGATTGGGTTGGGGAGTAGATATGATCAAGATATATTGTATGCATTGATATTGAATAGCTTCAAAAATAAAGTATACTTTAAAAAGTTAAAATGAGAACATTTCAAAACACATTTTGTTTCTACATTTCTAAGTTTTCAATACATATTAGAAATATTTCCATTAGACTAGTAGGTACATTTTGAGTATCTGTTTGAAATAAATTTATTCAATACTATCTAATAATTTAGACAGGAATAGAGGAGGTTTTTCATTCTAAGCATGGCTTGTAATATCCTTGTTTCTTGCTTCATAACACTATTTGTGGCAGGTTCTATTAACTTCTAGTAAATTTTGATAGCTACATTAGCTGTGAACATTTGAATAGTTGTAGTTTCATATCAGAATCTTAAGATAGTGTGTTCTACATTTCTCAAGACCTGAGAAACTCCCCGTTTTGGAGACAGAATAAAGAAAGAGAATATTCATGACAAAATGCTTCGTCTTCATGACTGATAGTCTTGTTGCAAAAGTCAAACTGTGACAGAAAACACACTGTCATTGATGCCTTCTGGAAGGCCAGAAGCCCAGGGAACATCTACCTCCCTGGTCCATACAATTTCCCTTTGAATTTGAATTTGCATATTTTCAAATGGCTTCAGATAAAACAATTTTATGCTGTTTCAGAAAAGTCACTTTCTGAGGCGACCCCTGCTCCACTCACTCGGAGATCCACGTGGAGACTGAGCTGCCAATGGACCACATCTGAGCAGGATTGTAGGTCTTCTCCATTCATGGCCTACTTTTGGTATATCTGTCTCTGCAGGACCCCTGGGCTCAGATCTTTTAGTTTTATTGGTCTCCTTGTGGGGCTCCTGCCTCCTCCACATCCCTCTGTTCCCACACCATTCTTCCTCCGTAAGACTTGCTGCAGTCTGCCCAAACTTTGGCCCTGAATTTCAGCATCTGCATCGATTCCAGGTTGGGTGAATCAATTCAGTGAACCCTCTATGGTAGGCTCCCATCCTGTTTCCTCTCTTCTACAGCTTCTGGTGTCTATCCTGTTTGTCATTCCAAATGTGTTCATAGCAGCTTTATATGTAATAGCCAGAATCTGGAAACAAACTAATGTCCCTCAACACAGGAATGGAAACAGAATTTGTGGTACATCTACACAAGGGAATACTACTCAGCTACTAAAAACAAGGAAATCATGAAATTTCAGGCAAATGGATGGAACTAGAAGAGATCATCCTGAGTTAGATAACCCAGAAACAGAAAGACAGGCATGGTATATACTCACTTATAAGCAGATATTAGCTGTGTAATATAGGATAGCCACATACAGACCTAAAGAAGCTAAACAACAAGGAGGATTCTACGGAGGATGCTTAAGGTAGTTTTTAAGGCTATTGTGAAAAGTATTGTTTTCCTCATTTCATTCTCTGACAATTGCCATTTGTATATTGGAAGTTTACTCATATTTATGAAATAATTTTGTATTTTGTCTTTTCTGGAAGTGTTAATCAGCTGTAGGACTTTCCTTGTGGATTTTTAGGGTCGCTTATATTTACAATTATATCAACTAAAAATAATAGTACTTTGACTTCTTCATGTCTGATTCGTATGGAAACAAACCTGTCTTGTCCTGATTTTAATTGGAATGACATGAGCTTTTCTCTATCTACATTGATTTGGTTGTGAGCTTGCTGTACATTGCCTCAATTATTTTGAGATATATCCTTTGCATCCCTTGTCTTTGTACTAGTTTATCATGAAGAGGTTTTGGATTTTGTCAAAAGCCATCTTCACAGCTAAAAATTGACACTATTTTTTTTCAGTCTGTTTATAGGTGGATTATATTTATTGATTTATTTTTGTTTATTTTTTTTTTACAATTTATTCACCATATCCCAGTTGTTGCCCCTTCCCTCATCTCCTCCCAGAGCTACTCTCCCTCCTTCTTCCTCCTCTATCCTTCTTCCTAATAGGTTAGGATTTGAGAGGTAGACATTTATCAGTTTATGTATGACAAACCACCCTTGTATCCCTAGGATGAAATCTGCTTTTCTTTCTTTTTTATTTTATTGTTTTTTAACATTTAAAAAAATTATTATCAGTGACATTTTATTAACTCTGTGTCCCAGATATATCCCGCTCCCTCATTCCCTCCTAATCCCAACCTACCTCCCTCATCTTCTCCCTGCCCTTTCCAAGTCCACTGCTTGGGGAGGACCTACTCCCCTTTCATCCGACCCTGTTTTATCAGGTATCTTCAGGACTGGCTGCAAAGTCCTTCTTTGTGCCCTAGCAGGACTGCTCCACCCTTGGGGGGTGGGGAGGTCAAAGAGCCTGCCATTGAGTTCCTGTCAGAAATAGACCCTGTTCCCCTTACTATAGGAAACCAATTGGTAACTGAGCTACCACGGGCTACATTCAAGCAGAGGTTATATCCATGCATGGTCCTTGGTGGAGTGTCAGTCTCAGAAAAGACCCCTGTGCCCAGATATATTTGGTCCTTGTGGAGCTCCTATCCTTTCCATGTCATACTAATTCCCCCTTCTTTCATATGATTCCCTGCACTCTGCCCAAGGTTTGGTTATGAGTCTTAGTATCTGCTTTGATACACTGCTAGGTAGAGTCTTTCAGAGGCCCTCTGCGGTAGGCTCCTGTCCTGTTACTCATTTTCTCCTACATCCAATGCACATCCCATCTGTTTAAATGAAGATTGTTCATCTTACCCCATGTCCTCTTTCTTGTTTATCTTATTTAGGTGAATAGTTTTCATTATGCTTATCATGAAGTCTGCTTTTCATGTTGGATAACCTTTTGATGAAGTCTTGGGTTTTGTTTTTGCAAGTATTGTTTTGAGAATTTTTACATCTATGTTCATAAAGAAAATTACACTGAAATTCTCTTCATTTGTTGAGCCTTTATGTCATTTACATAACATGGGTGCAAACAGATTAGCTGTGACCTTCTTTAAAGAGTAGGGCAATGTTTCTTCTGTATATATTTTGTTCAACGATTTGAGAAATATTGATGTTAACTTTTCTTTGAAGTCTGATAGAGTTCTATGCTAAACAGTCTGACCCTCTTTTTGCTTTTGGTTGGTATAATTTTAATGATAGTTTCTATTTTATTAGGAGATATAACTCTGTTTAAGTTCTTTATCTGTTCTTGATTTAATGTTTGTAGGTGATATATATCAAGAAAGATACCCATTTTCTTTAGATATTACAATTTGGTGGAGTAGAGTTTTTTAAATTATGTTCTTATGACTCTCTGGATTTCTTTGTATATGTTGTTATGCCCTCCTTTGTCTCTAAATTTCTTAATTTGGATTTTTTCTTTCTATATTATAGTTAATTTGGCTAAGAAGTTGTCAACCTGCAGTTTTTTCTTTATTGATCCCATTTCTACTTCCATGTCTTGAACAATATTTTCTTGTCATTCCACAGTTTATATGTTCATAGTTTTCCTTAACAATTTTATCTATATCTTCTTTACAGTGCTTGAACATCTTCGTAATAGCTTTTTTGAACTTCTTGCTTTGTGCTGTGCCTATATTACATTTCTCAGGGCCTACTGTAGTACGTTATTGAGCTGTATTTGAACATATTGTCCTGATTGTTGTTGATTGTGTTTTTATGCTATAATGTACGGCTCTGGGTTTAGGGTGATTGTATTTTTTGGTGTTACTATCTGGTTTTGTGTTTGTTGTATGATTGTCCTATTTCTTGTTTCTTGTTCTCCACTCTGGTTCTGAGGAGAGTCTGATGGCTTTGGGTTGCCCAAAGGAAAACACGTCTGAATCTTGGCAGGTATAGTCACTGAGGATCCAATGAATATGTTTCTTTTCGTTGTTGTTGTTTATTTATTTATTTATTTATTTATTTATTTATTTATTTATTTATTTTTCTTTTTAATTAAATTGTTATTTTTTATATTAGTTACAGTTTGTTTACTTTGTATCCCAACTGTAGCCCCTCCCTCATTCCCTCCCAATCCCATCCTCCCTCCCTCATCTCCTCCCTGGCCCTCTCTAAGTCCACTGATAGGGAGGTCATCCTTCCCTTCCCTCTCACCCTAGCTTATCAGGTATCTTCAGAACTGGAAGCAATGTCCTCCTCTGTGGCCTAGCAAGGCTGCTCCTCCTTTGGTGGGGGATGGGGGGTGAAAGAGCCTGCCGTTGAGATCATGTCAAAGACAGTCCCTGTTCCCATAATTAGGGGACCCACTTGGATACTGAACTACCATTGTCTACATGTTAGCATGGGTTATAGGTTATATTCATGCATTGTTCTTGGTTGGAGATACAGTCTCAGAAGAAAAAAAAACCACCACCAACAACAACAACAACAAAAAATCCCTGTGCCCACATATATTTGGTCCTTGTGGAGCTCGTGTCCTCTCCAGGTCAAACCATACCCCCTTTCTTTCATATGATTCCCTGCAATCTGCCCAAAGTTTGGTTATGAGTTTCAGCATCTGCTTTGATACACTGCTAGATAGAATCTTTCAGAGGCCCTCTGTGGTAGACTCCTGTCCTGTTACTTGTTTTCTCCTACTTCAAATGTCCATCCTATTTGTCTTTCTAAGTGAAGATTGATCATCTTACCCCGGGTCTTCTTTCTTGTTTATCTTCTTTAGGTGTACAGATTTTAGTATGTTTATCCTATCTTATAGGTCTAGTATCCACTTATAAGTGAGTATATACTGTGCGTGTCTTTCTGCTTCTGGGATATCTCACTCAGGTTGATCTTTTCTAGATCCCACCATTTGTCTACAAAGTTCATTTATTTAATTATAAGCTATATAGTGTCTATATGTGTATTGTTGATATATAATTAAATATTATATAATGTTTATTGTATAACATGTTTATAAAATTTACATAATTCTAAATAAAAAATATTCACAGCATTGTTTTAGTGATAGAATTTTAATCAATAATGCTTTTTTATTTCATAATTTTGTTGAATATTCCAAAACTCCTCAAACTAATATTCAGCTAATTAATAATAACATATTTTACTAATATGCATCACATGCAACCCTCTGTTTGAAGTGTAACTACTGCTGGGAATAAGCCTTGTGTTGAAGAAAGTTCTTTTTAAATCAGCCTTTCATGTTAGATATTAGAGTCAATGATATCAGATAAATTCTTTTTACACATTAATTAAATTGTATATCTCATGTTGTAGTTTATAAAAATAAATTAGCACAAGGACTATGCAAATCAATTATCCTTGAGTTTATATATTCTTTCCAAAATCAGAGTATCCCCATTCAGATTTATTATGCCTTTTTGAATATGCAATTTTTTGTTGTTGTTGTTGAATGATTGTTTTATTTTTTTTACATTTTTTCATTTTTTTATTTTAGTTACATTTCATTAACTCTGTATCCCAGCTGTATCTGCTCCCTCATTCCCTCCCAAATTTTCCCTCCCTCCCTCATCTCCTCCCTTCCCCTTTCCAAGTCCACTGATTGGGGAGGACCTCCTCCCCTTTAATCTGATCCTGTTTTATCAGGCATCTTCAGAACTGACTACAAAGTCCTTCTCTGTGGCCTAGCAGGACTGCTCCTTCCCTTGGGGGGTGGGGAGGTCAAAGAGTCAGCCATTGAGTTCCTGTCAGAAATAATCCCTGTTCCCCTTACTATGGGAAACCAGTTGGTTACTGAGCTACCATGGGCTTCATCTGCGCAGAGGTTCTAGGTTATATCCATGCATGGTCCTTGGTGGAGTGTCAGTCTCAGAAAAGACCCGTGTGCCCAGATATATTTGGTCCTTGTGGAGCTCCTATCCTTTCCACATCATACAAACTTCCCCTTCTTTCATATGTTTCCCTGAACTCTGCCAAAGGTTTGGTTATGAGTCTTAGTATCTGCTTTGATACACTGCTATGTAGAGTCTCTCAGGGGCCCTCTGCGGTAGGCTCCTGTCCTGTTAGTTGTTTTCTCCTACTTCCAATGTCCATCCCATTTGTCTTTGTAAGTGAGGATTGATCATCTTACCCTGGGTCCTCTTTCTTGTTTATCTTCTTTAGGTGTATAGATTACAGTATGTTTCTCATATCTTATAGTACTATATGAGTGAGTATATACCATGTGTGTCTTTCTCCTTCTGGGATAGCTCACTCAGAATGATCTTTTCTAGAGCCCACCATTTGCTTGCAAATTTCATGATTTCCTCGTTTTTGATTGTTGAGTACTATTTCATTGTGTAAAAATACCACAATATCTGTATCCATTTCTCCGTTGAGGGACATCTGGATTGTTTCCAGGTTCTGGTTCTGTAAAGCAAAAGACATGTCATCAGAACAAAATGACAGATTGGGAAAGGATCTTCACTAAACCTATATCTGATATTGGGCTGATATCCAGAAAATATAAAGAACTAAAGAAGTTAAAAAGCAACAAATCAAGCAATCCAATTAAAATATGGGGTACAGAGTTAAACAGAGAAGTCTCTGTTGAGGAATATAGAATGGCAGAGAAACAAATGCTCAATATCCTTTTCCATCAGGGAGATGCAAATCAAATCAACCCTGAGATTTCACCTTACACCCATCAGAATGGCTAAGATCAAAAACTCAAGTAACAATACATGCTGGAGAGGATGTAGAGAAAGGCGAACCCTCCTCCATTGCTGGTGGGAATGTAAACTTGTACAGCACTCTGGAAATCAATCTGGCGCTTTCTCAGACAATTAGGAATAGTGCTTTCCCAAGATCCAGCTATACCACTCCTAGGCATATATCCAAACGATGCTCAAGTACACAACAAGGACATTTGCTCAACCATGTTTGTAGCAGCTTTATTTGTAATAGTCAGAACCTGGAAAGAATATGTTTCTTGATACTGGGAGCTGATACTGAGGAATAAGGGTAGGCTCGTGTGAAGGGAGTAAGAGGCCACAGAAGGAAAGAAAGCTGGGTGTGACACAGTGAATTGCATAGTTCTCTGTGAATTGGAAGTTAGAAAAGGAAAGGAAACTACAGATGAAAATCTTTTAGAAAGCTGAGGATAAGACTTGGGGATTGGAATCGATGAAGAGAATAGAGAGTTAAGATTGTCTACATGATTCCCTGGCCACAGTGACTGACTGTCAAGATTGGCAGGAGAAATGCCTGAGGGAGCTGGCAGCCAAAACAAAGGGAAGACATAGTGGAAGAAGGCCTTAGAAAATCTGTGTGCTCCACTGGGTATAGAGGAAAAGAGGCAGAGAGGACAGAGAGGCAACGGCAAGCAGTCTACTACAAAACTAGGAATAAGACATTGGGAGTGGAATTGGATGAGAGAAAAGAGATAATTTATATCTTCAGGCCTGGGCTTGAGTATGAGATGGCCTTCTATTAGGTGGACAGAAGTGATGTTTCTATATATCCAACCATGAACAGTGCACTCCCTGGCACTAAATATTTTCTGTCTCATAATGTCAGAAATGACAAGATGACGGAAATGTGTGACACAGGACAGAATAGACCCAACTCAAACTTCTATAGAGAGAGATCATATTCAGAGAAGTTTTAAAATGCTAATAGAGATATGTATTTATATATATGGCACCTTGGAAGGGTGAGCGTCTGGGAAGTAAGCATGCCATGCCATCAAGCTGTGGTTATTTACAACTAGCATAGGCATTGTCTTCTCACCCTTCACACATCAACTCATTTCAATAAGCCCACACCGTTTTTGTGAGAAGTAATTATAACTGGAAACTGTAGCAAAACCATATTCTCAAAGGACATTGTTGTATGGTAACCTAATGATGCAGATAGAATATCATTTAGCACATTTTAAAAAGAATTATGAAGAACATTGCCAATGACATGATGTTATGTCCTTTAACATACAACACAATGTTTTTAATATAAGTGAACTACAATGTCTTTCAAGGGTTGAAAAAGAAACCTAAGTTCATAATTTATTTAACCCAGCAAAATAGTCTTCTTTTGTGAGCCATAATTGACATATATCCATTTTAATAAGATGCTAATGTATTTTGATCAATAAGAAATGATGTTTTGAAATAGCATATAATCTTATAGCAATAATCACAAGCCAAATATGGTGTATTTAGTTTTGAATTTTTTAAAAGCCTGTAGATAATGAATTTTTATATCAAGAACTTCTTTTAGTGAATATAAGCCAAAATATAGGTCTTTACATTTATTTAACAAACATTCATTAATTTTAGTATGAAATAATGATTGCACTAAATGATGAAGACAATAAATAAGAAGACAGCCAGGCACAGTACAAGTCTGTAATCCCAGCATGCAGGGAGGCAGGGGCAGGCAAATCTCTGTGAATTTGGGCCCAGCCTGGTTTAGAAAGCAAGTCCAGGAGAGCCAATACTACACAGAGAAACCTTATCTAAAAAACAAACAAACAACAATGAAACTAAATAATAAGTAAGTCAGGCAGTCAGTAACTAAGAAAGTAAATAAATAAATAAACCAGACAATGCCTTTGTAAGAGGAATGTAACATTTAATTTCTATACTGTATATGTTGTCTTTCGTCATCCTGACTGCTGGAAAAATGAGCTGGCAACATGAGTTCCATCCACAAAAAAACTGTATTACATACTTTTCAATTTATTGTTTATTATAAAATACCATTAAGAAAAACATAATTTTAAATTTATATACATATTTCATGTTTCAAATATGAGTTAGTGCTTACTTTGTAATCTGCACTGAAAATAATTTTGTATCAGTTTGTACATATATTTAAATAAAGGTCTTTTAAAATAACAAAGCTCTATCAATATTGTTCCATAGATAAATGTTGTCCCTAATTAAACTTAGTAAGCGATATATGTTAAATAACTTGAATAAAAACAGAAAGCTTTGTTCTTAAAAGTTACTTTTGGTTTCTGTCCCAGAAATGAACTGAGTGTAAGTTAGTGCCATCTGTTTAAAATTTGTTGGCCAAACTTATTGTCCCAGTCAAGCTCACTTGTGACTAATTCAGGTCATGCGACAAAATGTTTTTTATTAAATTAGAACTAATTATCTTCCACTGTGGTCTAGAAGTGGGTTGAAAAATTATTGGGCCATGTTGTAAAACCAGAAGATCAGATTACAAGTCAGCTCTAAAGGGGTATTCCATGGAAACATCACAGAATTAATGCTTGGCAACTTCAACAACATTTTGGAAAATGAAAATATTCTTCTAAACATATTCATTAGAGAGACTTTCAAATGTATAAAAGATGAAAATGCTAAATACTGGGATGCTTAAAGCATGCTAAAACTGTGATGTTCATCCTGGCCAATGAAGTTACAATATAAAGAGCCAATATGGTAATTGTCACTGGCTCTTTTAATCATTGACTCACAAAGCAATATATCCCACTCAGGCCATGGTTTTCTTTCAAATGTCTTTGACAAATCTGAAACTGTGTAATACAGTAGAGTATTTCCATCTTCTTGCACAATGATTCTACAATGTATGGTTATGAGTACACAATTATACAGCCATTATGATTTGGAGTAATCATTAGACAATATGTTAATTTCATTGATTTGAATATGTCTGAGATTGTATGTGTGCACATCATACATGTGTGCCCGTGAGTGCCTGAGTGCATGTGTGTGTGTATGTGTGTGAGTGTGTGTGAGAGAGAGACCACTGTATGTAATTTCTTCAAATGAAGCAGCATTCTAGGGTTTCAGACAGTGAGTGGTACTTTTAAGCACAGTGTTAGTCTACATGGTAATACTAGTCAAAATTTATGTTTAAATGATTCTGTCATGAATCATTCAGAACTCTTCTCCTGACTGAAGACAATGTGTTTCTATCAGAAGGACCTCAATTGCCAACTGCTTTGGAAATAGCCATCTCACATCCATTTGCTGTTTACACATAATTATTTTTTAATTTATTTATTATTAATTGCAATTTATTCACTTAGTATCCCAGCTGAAGGCATCTCCCTTATCTCCTTTCAGTCCTACCCTCCCTCTTTTTCCCCTATGCTCCTTCCCTAGTCTACTGATAGGAGACATCCTCATCCCTTTCTATTTGATCCTAGCCTATCAGGTGTCATCAGGACTGGCTACATTTTCCTCCCCTATAGCCAGGCAAGGCTGCACCCCCATAGGGAGGTGATCAAAGAACCAGGCACTGGGTTCATGCCAGAGACAGCCCCTGCTTCCCTTACTAGGGACCTATTTGGAGACTGAGTCTATGGGCTACATCTAAGCAGGGATTTTAGGGCCTCTTCATGCATGGTCCTTGGTTGTGGTATCAGTCTCTTCAAGGCCCTTGGGCCCAGAATTTTTGGCTCTGTTGGTCTCCTTGTGAAATCCTGTCCCCTCCAGGTCTTTCTATTTTCCCCTTCTTTGATAAAATTCCCTGCACTCTGCCCAAAGTTCGGTTATAAGTCTCAGCATTTGTTTCAATACCCTGATCAAGAGAGTCTTTCAGAGGCCCATTGTGGCAGGCTCCTACCCTGTTTCCTGTCTTTTCCTGTTTTTGATGTCTATCCTGTTTGCCCTACTGAATGAGGATTGACCATCTTCCCTAGGGTCCTCCTTGCTCTTTAGCTTCTTTATGAGTATAGATTTTAGTATGTTTACCCTATATTATATGTTTAATATCCACTTATAAGTGAATATATAGCATGCATGTCTTTCTGCTTCTGGGATATCTCACTCAGGATGATCTTTTTTAGTTCCCACCATTTGCCTGCAAATTTCATGATTTCCTTGTTTTTAATTGCTGAGTAGTATTCCATTGTATAAATGTACCACAATCTCTCTATACATTCCTCAGTTTAGGGACATGTACATTCTTTCTAGATCCTGGCTATTATGAACAAAGCTGCTATGAACATGATAAATCCCTGGAATTTTGTCACCACCCAAAAGAGCTCTGAAAAACCCTTCTACTTCAGAGCTTCTAATAGGACTGGTTAAGCCTTAATCAATCCTGCATCAATCCTTCCCCCCTTTTGTTCTGCTTCACTTTTACTCCATTGACTTTCCTCTTTCCTTCCTCCGCGGGAACTGTAGAAACAGTCTTCAATAAATCTTCTTCAGAGTAATCTCTACCTCAGCCCAATTCTCTAGAGCACTGTAGGATTGTTGTAGACTCTGGTTGTCTACAATGTATGCTACAAATAACTCTCAAACCTCACTTACACAGGGTAGGTTTACCACCTTTTCTTTATTTCCTTTTTAAAGTTAAGTATTTATACATATTTTAGAGAGTTATTTAAATAGACAGTTGATGACAAACATTATTCAGCTTTAATATCAAAGCCACAGAATCAAAAATAGTGTTATAGTAGATGGGTAAATCGATTTCTTATCTCTAACACCTTCAGTAAAATCACTTACACAGAGAGTTTAAAATGTACAAGCACTCAACTAGATATTTATAAGGATTCTTTGGGACCACGGTGCATATCACATTCATAAGTGTATCAGTCCAATATATCAAGTGCTTCAGGTAATTGGAAATGAACAGAAGACTGGTTGTGTGCATTGTTCGAATAGTATCACCACATGGCTGTGCTTTCTATCCCTGCAGTTTATTGAGTTGCTTTCTACTCCCTGCTCATATTTTTCTAAAAGATGATTGTCTTTCTTAAAACGTATTTCCCACTCTACAACAACTCCAAAAGAAGCTTGAATACAGTAATATCATGATAATCAACACGAAGAGTCATGGCGTTCTTGCATGACACTTATTTGTGACAATGTAGTGATCCCATTTCAACACGACTTAACTATTACCTTTCTAAAACAAAAATTATTTCACCTTAAATATATATGTCCATGCTTTACATTGTTTCAATGAATGTATCTTTCTTTTTGTATAACATAGTCCATTCAATTGATGAAGCTTTGTTTCCAGTATAAAAGGGTTTGAATGATGCCAAGTTGAAGGACACTGTGTTCTTCCAGGAACACCATCTGGATTCTTGACAGACTATTGGCAGCTAGAAATTTAGTTCTTAAATAAAACAGTTCTCTTGGGCCTCTAATCTGGTCAGTCTATTGAAATGTGTGTGCATGAGTAAAAGGATTCAATTCTCTGACTTTGAAGTCTTCTTTTTCTCTTGTGTTTAGTAAACTAATTATAGTTTAAAATCCAATGCATATAATTCTATCATTAATCATACTGTTAAAATAAAGTTTTGTCCTTTAATTTTATGAAGGAATGTTACCATACTAAACATTATTAATTCAATAAACTTTATTCAACTCACAAAACTCCTAAATCTATAATAGTATTTAAGGCCATTGCATTTTTCCTCAAAATATTGTTGCACTTCCAGCAAAGACACTGCCAGAGCTTATAGCGTCCTATAAACATTACCATACATAACAATAAATGAGTGAATCTGTGACTGAGTGAATACATTTATATAATCCCTTAGAGTAAAAATGGTTTCCTGTTAGTTATGCATCGATCTATATTTGATTTTTTTCAAGACAGGGTTTCTCTGTGTAGTCTTGGCTGTTCTGGACTTGCTCGGTACACCAGGCTGACCTAGAACTCATAAATATATGTCTGCTTATGCCTCCCCGAGTGAGTTCTGGGCTTAAAGGAGTATTTCACCATGCCTGGATGCACCAATATATTTTATTTTTATTAATTAATTAATTTATACGGTAAATCTTTTATGTAAACACTACACAAGCTAAAGTCATCTGAGAGGATGACTTTTATGATGGAGCTGTAGGGATGACTGTTTTGTTTTGTTTTGATTAATGATTGATATGGACAGGCCCAGCTGACTGAGACAATGTAACCCTAGGCCAAGCGGCCATAATTGGTATTAAAAAGCAGATTGAGCAAGTTATGGAAAGGAGGCCAGCAAGCAGCAATCCTTCATGGCCTCTGCGTCAACTCCTCCCTCCAAGTTTCTTCCCAGCTTGAGTTCCTTTCCTGATTTCCTGCAATGATGACCAGAAATGTAAAAGGCAAATAAATTTTTTCCTCCACATCCTGCTTTTTCGTTTTAATTTTTAATTTTTGGTCAAGATGTTTCATCACAGAAATAGAAATATTAACTAAGACCACTGACAAATACATAAATATTTGTCCATCAAATGTGAAGAAATGTCTTCAGTTAAGGAGTGAGGTGAATGGTTCTGGGCCAGTGTATCACATATACTTACACCTTTGAGCTTGAAGGGCCTAGAAGAGGGACTGCTTTTTGAAAATCACATTTAGGAGAATGTATGAGTAGCCATAGCAATGTCTTCATTAAACTCAGATGGCAACAGAAGTCATCAGCTACAACAAACCAAAACAACTAACAGACAATTAATAAACTAAAGCTATTACAATGTAGGCTTTCTTCAAGAGGAGAGAAATCTCAAATTGAGTAAATCTTCCCAGCTAGACATTTCTTGGGAAAAAAAATTCTACCAAAGTACATAGAAACAACATAGGAATGGAGCAATGTAAAAGGAAAGGCTCTACAGTACTGGGTCACAGGATGTCTTCTATCTTTACACTGTCGATACATTCTTCTTTCTTTACATTCATCAATTCATTCTTGGTCCAGGCCCCTGAAAGAAGAGTATAAAACGACATTTCCAAGGCCAGTCCTCCAGATGAGAAGGTCCAATGCTTGCTTTCCACTTATATAAACTTACCGTGCTTTCACAGATTCATGTTAGACATCTCAAAACAGGGTTACTTTGTATGTAAATGTGTTGGCAACCAATTACATTTCACTTAAGTACATGCTAATTCATTTACTATATAATACACAAAAAGAAAATTAATAACTATTAACAGGGTACTTTGGGAAGTTCTGACTTGTACCTTTGCTAGGAAAGTGATTAGACCATCTTGAGGCAGGGTGCATCTTTCAATGGACATTACTTTGGTTTCTTGCCATTTGTCAAGGCATGGCTGAAAAGAGCATTTTAGAAATTCGACTGTTTCTCTTAAAATTTCATCAGTTATCATATCCCCATTTTTCAAATAGGTTAAGATAATTAATTATAATTAATATCATTTGGTGCCTTGGTGAGAATTTTAATTAAATTGTTACGAAATGTGTGTATCTTCAGGTACAAATATCCTTCTTGTGACTTTTTATTGACTTTAGATTAAAATTCTAGTCCTCTATAAAGTCTGAGACATTTTGAAGTAGTTCTTAACATAATATTTCTCTTAATATAATATTATGCTGCTTAAAGCAACAGCCTCACTACAAACATGTATTTTGATCTATCAAAATAGTGTATGTTTTCTTTGTTAACAAAACATATTAATATTTATAGGGAGCTTTGCTTGTTCAGATTTCTAGCATAAATTTCATTATTTTGGACGTCCTTCAATACTTCAGTAATATAAATAACTTTCTTTTGGCAGGTAGTTATCATTAATAAATTCTAGAAGCATTAGTCTACTACCTAATGATATTAATCAAAAGTAACAATTATTTCAGTAGTTCTTAAAATTCATTTGTATAATTTTAATTATTTGTGTGTGTGTATATGTCTCAGAAATGCTAATTTCTCCTGGAGTTGAATTAATATATGGTTGTAAGCCACTTAATGTGGACACTGGGAGTTGCACTAGGGCCCCTGAAAGACCCTGAAAGATCCCGAAAAACATGGTCTTCTCCACTGAACTGTCCCCCAGGCTATTCCCTTAATTCATAGATCTGTGATTTCCCCCTCAGTATAATTTTAATAAAGCCAGCAAAACATAAGTATATCAGTACCAAATATATGAGTCTGTGTGTACTGCATCCATGTGTATACACAGGTGTGTACAGGCACGTTTGCTGATACTTCTGAGTGTGTAGGACAGAGGTTGATATCTAATGCCCAGTGTCTTTCTCTATCACTCTTGACAATAAGTTTTGAAACATCAGCTCTTAATGAACCTATAGATTACATATTGCTTAGACTGTCCAGCCAGCGAGCCTCCTAAATTCTCTTATTTCTGACTGCCAGCCCTGAGATTACAGGCTTATGCTATAACACTTGGCTGGTTTGTTTGTTTGTTTGTACTTTATTAGGCGCTAATGAGATGAACTCGGGTCTTTATTATTGTGCATTAAATGCTGTGCCCATTTAACCATCACCATGGTGCCATACCTAACAATGCTAAATGAAAAATAAAATGAATGAGAAAATTGATTGTAACAAACTGTACCATAAGATATTTCGGGACAACAGTAGTCTATATAGCCATAGCATGTCACATAGAATATGCACTGTACTGATGCTCTTAGCTTGGATAAATTTTCAGAGTGCGGACACCTTTTATCATCAAATATTCTAGATCTTTGTATGAAAAGTTGTTTCAAAGAAATAATGAATACAAAATTTTAGTGAAAGATAAGATTAAATAAAACATAATTTTGAAAGTGAGGTTTATAAATGTCAGGATTTTTTTCCCAGGTACATAAGTGCAAAGAAGCAAATTTTATACTTTCTTGCAGAGGAAGACTAAATTGAATTTCACCACTCACTGAAAACAACAAGCAGCATGTCCATGAGACCTCTGGATAACAGGAAACCAAATAAAACTCCGTAGGCACAATTAAGATCATTGGAATTTCAGCAGAATTGTGCGGATCTATAAATAAACAAATCAATCAATGGTACTTATTTGGTGACTTTGAAATGCTTCTAACTGAGCTGAAGTGATCTAAGATATCAGAAAAGCCTAACAGTAGGGTTCAAACCATTGTATGTCCCTATTTCAAACTGAGCTGCAAATCTACATAAAATCTTTGTAACACATTTATACCAGAAAACCCAGTGTGTGTCATATTTACTGTTTTACTTCAAAAATATCATCAAGATTCTGTTAAGGCTCTGTAAAGAACAGAAGGCCCACAAGTGCAAAAGCAATGTTGAATGTCAAAATAACAAAGCCCCAAGTGTGCTTACATTTTAAGACAGCAACCAAATAATTAGTGTTTATGCCATTTATAGTCTAGAAATGGCTAGCACTGTGAAAGCAAAGGCATCAAATAATCATCTTACATTCTGTTCAATAACATTTCACACTGGGCCTTTGAAAGCATGATGAACACTAATCTGTACATTTCTGGACACTTCTGATTTCTCATTCTTTTTTATTCTTAGCTTTTTCTTTTCAATCGTGTTTTGTTAGGTAAATTCTCAAAGGAAATATTTATCTATTCAAATATTTAAATACTCTTTTTGAATACTGATTTTTTAAAAATAAAACATCCATTTGAAGATAAGTCTACTTAATATCATCATAAAATAAATTTATCTGTAGAAGAGGAAAGAGTTAACCTCTTGTAATTTGAGATAACATTAACTTCTTAATTTCATATTGTTTTTTTGTGTGTGTGTGTGTGAAAAGCAAAAGAAAATGGAAGTTTGCAGAAAAACCTTTCAAGTAAGTTCCAGTAATACTGAAATTGAAACAAGTTCAAATATATTTAATGGTGCGAAATCCTGTATAAAGAATTTGTTGAATCCTTGAAAGGTTAGATTGTTAACAAAACATGAAAGAATAGACTTAAAAGCATCATGTATTGTAAACTGTAAAATGTGATGAAATGCATTTAATGTATAATATAGCTAACTCATGAGTGATGGCTCATTGCATAATGGACCCATTCTGTTTATATGTTAGTGTCTTCTATCCTTAGCTTTATTAAATATATTCTCTACTATATCTTACTAAGTTTTAAAATTAAGAAAATAAGAAAATAATCATATTCGTCTAATAGGATCCAGATTGATAACTTGATGATAGCTTGTCAAACTCATTCACTATTTTCACACAATACTTTATGCATATTATGATTATAACATTTATTCCATGCATATTTCATTAAATAATTCAAAGCAAGATATTACCAAACTTAGACACATACAGTTTTCACAAGCAACAAACTTTAAAAATCTTTTCTTATATATCAAATTCAATTAAGAAAAAATTTTTAAATCATTCAAATTTTTCTCTGTCGGTTTAAATCTGTTGTCAGTCTCTCCTTACTTCCGCTTTTGAATCTTATTGCAAAGATCAGTAACAGTCTATTAGAGTGTACCACTTGCTATAGTGTTTGCTTTTGTTGCCAATTAGTAAGGTTTTCTCTGCTTTGCAGTTTTATAACCTGAATTGAAGCAAGATTTATCAGATTAGGGGCTTGGCTGTAGCTCACTGATAGCATGCTTCCTAACATGTTCAAGACCCTGGAGCAACCACCAAAAAATTTAAATGAAAACTTTATATGAAAATGTACTCTGTTAGGCCACAGAGGAGGACTTTGCAGCCAGCCCTGAAGATACCTGATAAAACAGGGTCAGATGAAAGGGGAGGAGGTCCTCCCCTATCAGTGGACTTGGAAAGGGGCAGGGAGGAGACTAGGGAGGGAGTGTGGGGTTGGGGAGGGAATGAGGGAGCGGGATACAGCTGGGACACAGAGTTAACAAAATGTAACTAAAAAGAAAATAATAATAATAATAAAAAAAGTTAAAAAAAAAGAAAGAAAATGTACTTTACTTTATAGGTGATGTCAAAAGCCAGTAGCATTATCGAAGTAGGAAAAATAAAGATTATGTAAGTTCTAAGAGGACATCTAGACTAGACCAGTCCTAAGAAAACACCTAGACTAGGCCACATTTTAGGAAACACCTAGATGAGGCCATTCTGAAGGGGAAAAATGGACTAGGTCAGTTCTAATGAAACATATGGACTAAATCAGTAAAAGGGAGACATTTGTACTCCAGGTGACAATGCTTTCTACAGATATTGGTTTCACAATCTTATTAAATTTGATAACATTAAGCAAGATGTAAACTCTATCTATCTATTTATCCTCCTATGTAGACTTGCAAAACAATATAGGATACTATTGCCAACTCAATGTTCAAAAATTGTGTCACATTTTAATGAGTATTTACATGTAATCTCTGCTATTTAAGAATTCACTAATTATTTGAAACTTATGGCTGACTATTCCACTGATTTCTCATTTTATTTTTCCTCTCTGAGTTATGAAATAGCCTTTTGTTCATTCTCATAACCTTACTGTTTTGTTTTGAATTTTTTTTAATTTAAATAGTGGTTAAAATATTTTGTCTGAGAAAAACTCTGTTATATTTATCTATGTTGCATACTGCATGACAGAGGATTTTTTTAAGACATTTAGCAGCATTTTTAAAATGAAAAGTTATCATTGTTATGGAATCCTCTTCTCTGGACACATGCTTTTGCTCTCTTGAACTTCCACATTCAACTGCACAAGATTTAGGTAATTATCTTTCTGTCATCAGAGGCCCTTCCCTTTCCTAGGGATTTATAAATACTAGTTCCTAGGAGAAAGAGAGGGGGGAGGGAGGAGAAAGAAAGAGAGAGACCATTTCTTCAGTGTTGTAGTCACATGTTCCATGTTCCTGGAAATAACCCTTAACCTATGCCTAGTAAGTAATTGCAATTAAACTTCAGCAAACTAGAAATGAGTGAAATCACACATTTCATTGATTGTTCCTTATTTATAATGAGTAGATGTTTGCTCAAGTCTTCTCATAAAAATTTCACACACTTGAGTTTTTCATCTTGGCCATTCTGATGGGTGTAAGGTAGAATCTAAGGGTTATTTTTATTTAAATTTCCCTGATGACTATAGATGTTGAACATTTCTTTCAATGTTTCTCTGCCATTCAATATTCCTCTGTTGAGAATTCTCTATTTATCTTTATACCCCATATTTTAAATTGGATTACTTGGTTTGTTGGTATTTACCTTGTTGAGTTCTCTATATATTCTGGATATTAGCCTTCTGTAAGATGTAGGGTTGGTGAAGATCTTTTCCCAGTGTGTGGGCTGTCATTTTGTTCTGTTGACAAAGACCTCAACATAAAACAAGATACACTAAATCAGTTAGAAGAAAAAGTGGGGCAGAGCCTGAAACTCATTGGTACAGGAGACAATTTCCTGAACAGAACACCAACAGCACAGGCTCTAAGATCAACAATCAATAAATGGGACCTCATGAAACTGAAAGGCTTCTGTAAGAAAAGGACACTGTCTTCAGAACAAAACCACAGCCTACAGATTGGGAAAGAATCTTCACCAACATTATATCTGACAGAGGGCTAATTTCCAGAATATATAAAGAACTCAAGAAGTTAAAAAGCAATAAATCAAGTAATTCAATTAAAAATGGGTTACTGAACTAAACAGAATTCTCCATAGAGGAATATAGAGTCACAGAGAAACACTTAAAGAAATGCTCAACGTCCTTACTCAGTGAGATGCAGATCAAAACAACACTGAGATTTCACCTTACATCCATCAGAATGGCTAAGATAAAAAGCTCAAGTGACAATACATGCTGGAGAGGATGTGGAGAAAGGGGAACCCTCTTCCATTGCTGGTTGGAATGTAAATTGTACAACCACTTTGGAAATCATTCTGGTGCTGTCTCAGACAATTAGGAATAGTGTTTCCACAAGATCCAGCTATAACATTCCTAGGCTTATAGCCATAATATGTTCAAGTACACAACAAGGACATTTGCTCAACCAAGTTCATAGCAGCTTTATTTGTAATAGCCAGAAGCTGAAAACAACCCAGAGATCCCTCAATAGAGGAATAGTTACAGAAATTGTGGTACTTTTGCACAATGGAATACTACTAAGCTATTAAAAATAAGGAAATCATGAAATTTGCAGGCAAATGGTGAGATCTAGAAAAGATCATCCTGGTGAGGTAACCCAGAAGCAGAAAGACACACATAGTATATACTCACTTATATGTGCATACTAGACATATAACAGGATAAACATACTAAAATCTGTACACCTAAAGAAGCTAAGCAAGGAGTACCCTAGGTAAGATGCTCAATCATCATTCAGAAAGGCAAATAGGATAGACATTCAGAAGATGGAGAAAACAGGGAACAGGACAGGAACCTACCACATAGGGCCTTTGAAAGACTCTACCCAGCAGTGTATAAAAGCTGAGAATCTTAACCAAACTTTGAGCAGAGTTCAGGGAATCCTATGAAAGAACGGGGAGATAGCATTACCTGGAGAGGACAGGAGCTCCACAAGGAGAGAAACAGAACCAAAATATCTGGGCCCAGGTGTCATTTCTGAAACTGATAATCCAACCAAGGACCATTCATGGAGATAAACTATAACCCTTGCTCAGATGTAGTATGGCAGCTCAGTCTCCAAGTGGGTTCCCTAGTAATGGGACCAGGGACTATCTCTGATATGAACTGAGTGGTGGGCTCTTTGACCAACCCCCACCCTGAGGAGGGAGCAGCATTGCCAGACCACAGAAAAGGACAATGCAGCCAGTCCTGATGAGATCTGATAAGCTAGGATCAAATGGAAGGGGAGGAGTACCTTCCCTATCAGTGGACTTGGAGAGGGGAATGGAAGGAAATGCAGGAGGGAGGGTGGGATTGGGAGGGGTGAGGGAAGGGAGCTAAAGCTGGGATACAAAGTGAATAAAGTGTAATTAATATTAAAATTAAAAATAAAAACTTAATAAAAAATAAAAAGTAAAAAAAAACGATCATATGTTCGTTAAGTCATTCAAAGTATTTAATTAGTATTTTGGACCGTAATGGATACTGTGCTCATGTTGCACCAATATATACATAACAGTGTTATAACAGTTCTTGTGTCTCCTGTGATGCTCCTTTAAGGACATGAGGCTCCATTGTGATGGATTTAATCAACTTTATAATTCTGAAAGTCTTTGAAATAGCAAGTGCCATTATCAGGGTGAGAAAGTGCTCACAAGACACTGTGCAATGCTCTGCATGTGCCTGTTAGCTGATAAGCCTCAACTGTGCTGATAAG
Organism: Psammomys obesus; assembly: GCF_907164565.1. Lineage (NCBI taxonomy): Eukaryota > Metazoa > Chordata > Mammalia > Rodentia > Muridae > Psammomys > Psammomys obesus. Next base: position 20,477,499 of record NW_026596057.1, on the reverse strand, counting down.
CCCTATGTGCACAACTGTGGTGACGAGTATTAAATGTGTGATTGATCAGTGACTGAGAAATTCAAAATGAGACTTGTAAGTGTCATCTGTAACTTGTATCTCAGCTCTCTACTGGCTTGTTTCCTTATCCATCAAAGCCCTCTCAGTCATATTTGAGAAAGGGCAGTTATAGAGTACTGGCTTTACAAAGAGAAAACAATATGAACAATTTTTAAAGAGTCAAATAAGCAAAAAAATATTTGAGCACAGTAGGAAGATAAAGTATGTCACAGGACCAATTTGAAATGAAATCAAAGTAGGGACCCAAGACTTACCATGAACACTATGCCTTCATAAGTGAGGATGTTTTTAATTTCTGTTATATTATTTTTAAAAATTTACATATAATATATTGATCATATTCTTTTTCCAGTTTTTATTTCATTTTATTTTTTTGTTTTTCTTTATTTATTATCACTTATCTTCCCACCTTCCATATCCTTCAAGATTCTCTCAGCTGTACTACCCATCCAACATGAATTATCTCTTTCTCTCCCTCCCTTTCTTCTTTCACAAAAATTAATAAATAAAACAAAAGTTAAAACAAACAAAATACAAATAAATATCAAAACTAAACAAAAGAGTCACCAACCCTTGCCCCTCCTCCCCGGCCAAAATGGAGTCTGACAAACTACTGGATCTACAAGATCCATTTTGTGCTGTCAAACCACTGGATCTACAAGACATGGAACCTTCCTTGAGTTATGCTTTACACTGCTAATGACACACAATTAGAGAAAATTGATTAGCTGCGGGAAGGAGTTTGTCACCACTGCCCCTTTTGGGTGTGAATATACTATTTTGTTTGAATTTGTGCAGATCTTTGGCATCCTTTTCCAGTCTCTGTGAGTTCATGTCCACCCAACCTGTTGCGTCTGGATGACACTTCATCAAGCACCTCTGGCCATCAAACCATTTCTGCCTCCTGTGTAGAGGAACTTTTTAAAACCAAAGCTACTTCTAATTTTTTCCACTTTCATTTCCTCAACAATATCACCTCATGGCCTCTATTTTAATTGGGTTTTCAGCCCTGACAACAGACATCTGGTTTACAATCTGCCTTAATCTCAGGGTGGTGTGCCTTTAACTGATAGCATCTAAAGTTCATAAAAGTGCAACATTTAGATGAACCAACAGAAAAGCTTTTATTAAATCAGGGCCAGAAAACTCTTACTTAACAGATAATAAAGCTGTTGCTGCTCTGCATAACTAATATACTTTCATGTAAATATCTGAATTCAAATTGAACTATATTGACAACCAAGCTAAACAAAAAATTGTATTTTTATATGCTGGCTTTTATTGAATTCTTTACTAAATGCTTTGTGCCTCAGTATTTGTAAAACATTTGGCACCCATAACTTTGGCTCTTTATGAATGATCTTCTCTAATAAATTTTAGTAGAGAGCCTTTGAAAGACACTGATGATCAAGGGATTAAAGCAGAGGATGAGATTCATAGCCAAACTTTGAGTAGAGTGCACAGAATTTTATGAAAGAAGAGGGAGATAGGAAGATCTAGAGGGGAAAGGAGCTCCCAAAGGAGACCAACAGAACCAAAAAAAAAAAAAAAAAAAACAAAACTGGGCCCTAGGCCCTGGGCCTTGGGCCCTGGGGGCCCTGCAGAGACTGATACCCCAACCAAGGACTATGCATGGTGAGGACCTAAAGCTCCTGATCAGATATAGCCCATATACTCAGTCTCCAAGTGAGTACCTTAGTAAGGGGAGCAGGGCCTGTCTCTGACATGAACTCATTGGCACCTCTCTAATCACCTCTCCCTGGGGAGTGTGGACTTGCCAGGCCACAGAGGAAGACAATACAGCCAATCCTGATGAGATCTGATAGGCTAGGGTCAAATAAAAGGACTTTTGCTAATAGTGAACAAGTGGAGGGGGGTAGGGGTAGAAGAAGGAGGGAGTGTGGGATTGGAAGGAGAGAAGGGAAGAGGCCACAGCCAGTACACAAAGTGAATAAATTTTTATAAAAAATAAATAAAAATTAATTTGAATAAAATCAAAGTGAAAAAGTTTATTTAATCCTAAAACATTAGCCATAGATGAAGAAAGCTGATACAAGAATGAACAACAAGAAAATGAGCTCAAAGGGTTAGAGCATTGTAAGAAATTTTTAAATAATACTATCATATTATCCTAGATTTTCAGTAATAGGTCCACAGCTAAAATCTGGAGGCTCATCCTGACACCATCCAACCTTAAAAAAAAAAAAAAAAAAAAGGCTTTTTGTTGCTCTTAGAGCCTGTGCTGCTGGTGTTCTGTTGTCTCCTGTGCCAATGAGTTCAAGGCTCTTCCTCACATTTTCTTCTAACAGGTTTAGTGTATATGGCTTTTATATTGAGGTCTTTGATTCACTTCAACTTTAGTTTTGTGCAGGGTGATAAGTATGGATCTATTTGCATTTTTCTACATGTAGACATCCAGTTATACCAGCATCATTTGTTGAAGATGCTGTCTTTTTTCCATTGTATGGTATTGGCAACTTTCTAAAAATTCAGGTGTCCGTAAGTGTGTGGGTTTATTTCAGGGTCTTCAATTCCATTGATCTACCAGTCAGCTTCTATGCCAGTACCATGCAGTTGTTATTACTGCTGCTCTACAGTACAGCTGGATGGAGATACCACCAGAAGATCTTTTAATATAGAGGACTGTTTTAGCTTTTCTTGGTTTCTTGTTACTCCATATGAAATTGAGAATTTTTTTTCAAGGCCCGTAAAGGATTGTGTTGTTAATTTGATGGGAATTGCATTAAATCTGTAGATTGCTTTTGATAAGATGGACATCAGTAAATGGCACCTCATGGAACTGAAAAGCTTCTGTAAATCAAAGGACACTGTCATCAGAACAAAACAAATGCCTACAAATTGGGAAAGGCTCTTCACCAACCCTATATCTGACAGAGGGCTAATATCCAAAATATATAAAGAACTCAAGAAGTAAAAGAGCAACAAATCAAGTACTCCAATTAAAAATGGGGTAGAGACCTAAACAGAGAATTCTCAAAAGAGGAATATAGAATGGCAGAGAAACACTTAAAAAAATGCTCAACGTCCTTAGACATCAGGGAAAATCAAAAGGACCCTGAGATTTCACCTTACACCCATCAGAATGACTAAGATCAAGAACTTAAGTGACTCAGCAATGAAAAATAAGGAAATCATGAAATTTGCAGGTAAATGGTGGGACCTGGAAAGGATCATCCTGAGTCAGTTGTCCCAGAAGCAAAAAGACACACATGGTATATACTCACTCATATAAACATACAACATAGAATAAACCCACTAAAATCTGTACATCTAAACAAACTAAGCAAAAGAGAGGACCCTAACTAAAATGTTCAATCCCCATCCTGAAAGGCAAAGAGGATGGACATCAGAAGAAAAAGAAAACAGTAAACAACCTAGGAACCTGCTACAGAGGGCCTCTGAAAGCCAGAAGAAGAAAACAGGAAACAACCTTGGAACCTGCCACAGAGGGCCTCTGAAAGCCTCTGCTGTGCAGACTGTCAAAGCAGATGCTGAGCCTGATAGCCAACTGTCGGGCAGAGTGAATGGAATTTTATGTAAGAAGTGGGAAATAGTAAGAGCTGGGGAGAACAGGAACTCCACAAGGAGAGCAACAGAACAAGAAAATTTGAACACAGGGAACTTCCCAGAGACTCATACTCCAACCAAGGAGTATTCATGGAGATAACCTAGAACCCTGACAATGCAGCCACTTCTGATGAGAACTGATAGACTAAGATCAGAAAGGAGAGGAGGACCTCCCCATCAGTGGACTTGGGAAGGGGCATGCATGCAGAAGGGGGGGAAGGAGGGACCAGGAGGGGAGGAGGGAAGGGCTTATGGGGGGATACAAAATGAAAAAAGTGTAATTAATAAAAGTTAAATAAAAAATTATAAAAAAAAAGAACTCAAGTGACAGCACATGCTGGAGAGGATGTGGAGAAAGGTGAACTGTCCTCCATTCCTCCATTGCTGTAGAAATGTAAACTTGTACAACCACTTTGGAAATCAATCTGGCTCTTTCTCAGACAATTTGGAATAGTGCTATCTCATGATCCAGTTATACAACTCCTAGGAATATATTCAAAAGATGCTCAAGTATACAACAAGGACATTTGCTCAACTATGTTCTTAGCAACTTTATTTGTAATAACCAGAAGCTGGAAACAACCCAGATGTCCCTCGGTTGAGGAATGGATACAGAAATTTACACAATGGAATACTACTCAGCAATTAAAAACAAGGAAATCATTAAATTTGCAGGCAAATAGTGGGAACTGGAAAAGATCATCCTGAGTGAGGTATCCCAGAAACAAAAAGACACACAGGGTATATACTCACTCATATTAGACATGTAATATAGGATAACCATACGGAAATCTTTACACCTATAGAAATTAAGCAAGAAGGAGGACTCTGGGTAAGATGCTCAAACCTCATTCAGAAAGGCAAAGGGGATGGACATCAGAAGGGGGAGAAAACAGAGAACAGGACAGGAACCTACCACAGAGGGCCTCAGAAAGACTTGACCCTGCAGGGTATCAAAGCAGATGCTGAGACTCAGAGCCAAACTTTGGGCAGAGTGCAGTGAATCTTATGAAAGAAAGAGGAGATAGAAACACATGGAGGGGACAGTATCTCCACAAGGAGAGCAACAGAGCCAAAAAAAATCTAGACACAGGGTTGTTTTCTGAGATTGATACTCCAACCAAGAACCATTCACGGAGATAATCTAGAACTCATGCATAGATGTAGCACATGGCAGCTCAGTGTCCAAGTGGATTCTCTAGTAATGGGAACAGGGACTGTCTCTGACATGAACTGATTGGCCTGCTCTTTGATCACCTCTCTGTCACAGGGGTACAGCCTTACCAGGCCACAGAGGAAGACAATGCAGTCAGTCCTGATGAGACCTGATAGACTAGGATCAGTTGGAAGTGAATAAGGACCTCCCTTATCAGAGGACTGGTGGAAGGGCATTGGTGGAGAGTAGGGAGGTAAGGTGGGATTTGTAGGGGAAAAGGGAAGGTAGCTACAGGTGGGATACAAGGTGAATAAACTGTAATTAACTTAAAAAAACAAAAAATAAAGCCTTTGATGTTTGCTCTCTCTGTCTATATTTCTCTTTGTCTCTCTGTCATCTCTCTGTGTGTCTCTCTCACACACAGATACACACTCCTATTCCAAAAATCTCTCCCCATCTGTATCTTTCTTGCTTTTTACTGCCATAAAGTTATTATCTTCCAACATTTGCTCTTCCTACCATGAGATTCTGACCATCCAGATGCAAATAATGCCATCACATCGGCTGTAATTAAAATGATGTGCCCAAACACTTTTTTCTTTTATGTTGATTATCTACATATTTTGTGTGGTAACAGGAGCATAACAAGCATGACTCTAGAGATGGAAAGAGTGGACTAGAATATTAACAGGTCCTTATTTTAAATAATCATGGTTAAATGTTAAGAATCAATGTTAAAATGGATAGAGATGCTAGTACTGCTCATAATAACATTTTGTAGGTGGAGGTAGCTATCATTTAATCCAAAACAGTTTGCTATCAGTCTATTTCTTTCAGTTAATTATTCTTTCAGAATGTTGCTTTCTCCATGGGAATACTTTGGATTTTTCTTTGCTGCACATTTTAACATCTGCATTTGGGAGGCTTACGGTTTATGTCAAGAAACTTCTGGTCCTTGTCTTGTTTCTATTTATATGTAGGGTTACCAACCAGCATTTTTTTTCTGTCTAAACATATTCTCAAATATGCAGACATTTGACTTTTTATTTTTCTGTCTAAACATATTTTCAAATGCCCAGAAACGTGTTTTAGTTATCATACTGAAGGAAAAGAAATGCTACTGTGGTATTCTGGTCCATCTCACTCAGTATTGAATCCAGGACTTCACAAATGCTAGGCAACTGCTCTACCACAGAGATGTATCTTCAGGCTTTTAAACTATGTTTTAAGAGCAGCTCTATTACATTTCCTAAGTTGCCCTTGAATATGCTCTATAATCTATATTAATTTCTAACATGTGATTCCCTTTTTGTGTCCCCCCTAAATGTGTGAAGTCTTATGACTATTCCAGAAAACCTTGCTCTGAATTCAAAACTTGAAAGTAACATATACTCTGATGACTTCCTCACTTTTACCTATAACTTGCTCTTAGGCACCAGATATATTTCACTGGCTGTTGTATAAATCTCATATTCACTCAAAGCTTAACACATCTAAAACATGATTTATAAATGTTTTCCTTAAAAAAATTAACCACCACTCATCTCCTCTCAATAAATGTCACCACTATTTACCACATGCTCAGTTTGAATACATTTCTAACATCAATTCAAGTTCTGCTAAGCACCAACAAACAACCCCCCTAATTTTCCTTTGCTTTCCATTCTTTCTCAGTTGAAAACATCCATGACTGTGTTCATAATAAGTTAAATTGTTGGTGGAACTTGCATGTTTTACTTAAACATCCACAGAAAGTAAATAGCATGAGTTCATACCTTAAATAATATTCTTACTGTATTAATTTACATAATGAATATTGGATGGTGTGACTAGTAATCTAATTTCAGAAGTTTCATAACCTCTCTCCACTGGAACCTACATTCAAGATCTTTTCCTTCGTTTGTTAATATCTGTATACTTTAATAGTTATCAACTTCTATGTTTAAATAAATGTACACTAACATACACTTAAATATATTTAGAGCAGATTACTTACTTGTACATTTGTGATAGCTCCTCACATGAAGTCAATAAGGTGCCATCAATACATGAGAGATTCTGTCTCTTATCAGCTCCAGCCATCCCTTTTTTCCCATCTCTCCACTGCTTTGCTATGATGCGTAGGCCCCAGTAGGCCAGATCCATCTATGTTTAGCACCCCACTTCATGGTTACAACTTTTCGTACTACAAAGCCAAATACCAAACTCAGAGATTCTGGGAAATCTCATTTGCAGTCTTCTTCTGAATGGAACCCTTCCTCAGAACATCAGCATGGATAACTTCATCATTTCACCCTAGTGCTCTTCAAATCTCTGACTGCTTTTCCAAACTAGCAGTCCATTTTCCTGCATCACACCACTGTCTCCCCCACCTTCCTCCTGCTACAATCTGTAGAGCTACCAGATTCTATTGTACCTTTATGTGTTCCAATCTCCCCAAAGAAGATGGCTGATTTTAAAAGGCCGTTCAGATCTCCTTTTCCTTAAATATATTCCCAGACCTTATAATAATTTGATCTTGACAAATTCTAGAACCCAGTGAATATTTGTCAAATGAAGCAATTAATTAAAAGACATTACTTCCACTAATTGCTGGGTTTTGCATGAGTCATTTATTGTCTAAAAACAGCTTCATTTTTTTCACCTTTCATAACTTATATGTAAGAGATTTCTATAAGTATGACTCACAGTAATTTTACTGAATATTTTTTTCACTTGAAAAATGACAGTCTATAATAATTTATACGACTCTAATCTATCACTGCTATTTCACTCTCTGTAGGTGGCCCTTTGATAGTTTCCACAAAAGATGGCAGATATTATTTTATGACCTCAAATCATAAACTATTTTTAGTAACATACTAGCAACCAAATTAAATAATATTCACTTAAAATATAATTAATATTTATCATCGAAAACAGAAACTATTTCATTATGAAAATTGAATTTTCTTACAAAGATAGAATATAACAATTTCATCTTACTTTTTCCCTATAGCAAGAATTTCTTTTATACTAGATACTTTCATTAACCAATATAATCATCACAGCCACATAAATTTGATTGCAAAATAAGCAAATGGAACTAATAATATAGACAGATGATAGGTGATATATTATTTATTGAGATAGGTTGAGAGATGTTAGATGATTGATAGATGATAGATAAAATAATAAATAAATATGTAATTGATTAATTATCTGATAAATAATTCATTGTTAAAAAAGAAGGTCTTTGTTCTAGTTTATAGAATGGTAACCACTGCAACAAAATGTTTCAGAGAGAACCTCACCAACTCTCAGCATAATACCAACTATATCATAAAGTAAATTTTTTATGGAGAAAGTAGGGGCAATACTCAGCAAGCACAGCAATGCCTCATGTATTCTAGCATATTCTTGAAAGGTGAATGCTTTGAGAGACAAGTCATGGAAATTATCCTGCCAGGTTCCAAATTCTAACTTTTAGTTCCCATTCTTCTTGTGAGCTAGTAGACCACAAGAGAGAGAAAGACTGAAAGAATGCTGAATGGTGGAGTGGCTACATTCAGAGAGAAGAGCTGCTAAATACTTTCTGTCTTCTTGAAGATTAAAAACATGGCTAAAGTGTTAACCTTAATTTGACAAAGAGTGAATTTTTTTAGACAGAAGTTGACAGGAAAACATCAGTTTCTACACAAAATCCTCACAAATATTTCTTCATAAGTGTCATTTGGTATTTCCTGTTATCAAACACTTTCATCTAACTAGATTTTGAGCATTCTAGTTTCAGATTGAATCTGAAATTCTAGACAAGGAAAGTATCCCACAGGGCAACTTGCTATGAAACCAATTGCTGGAAAAGATTCATGAAACTTTTCAAAGGTTAAGGTATTACCGTTATCAGGAGCACTTACACCCCAAAGCAGAATGAATCCGTTTTTCAGATGGTACTTCAACTGAAACTTATGATTATCTCACATGAACTTTCATTCATTAACATAATGCTAAGACCAAATGTAGTTTAACATGCATCATAAATCATGCAGTGGTAGCCAGATCCAAATCAAGACAAGTAAGATTTCTAACATGGTCACAGAGGGATTAGATCAAGATCTATTACTTTCTTTGAGAACCTCTTGGCTTGATAAAGAGAGAAAACCATAAGATAGTGTCAGCAATGAAGAATGGCATCATTACTTAGACATTATCCTAACATTTAAGAAACTAAAGGACTTTTTAAAAACAAGCGGTTCTTGAAAATTCTACACTGATTTCTGTAGCATCTGCATTGTTTGCAATGGCACCAACAGTGAATAGAGGTGTCCTTTGCTCGGGATCCCTGCCAGATTTGGTGCCAGGTTGTATTGTCCTGGGTCATCCTGACTTGGGTTCGATGAAATCTAAAACCAGTTTTAGTTTAAATTTCTCAAATTGCCAAAAATTGGTTGTTTCCAGGTTCTGGCTATTTTTTATATAATTTTTTTTCTTATCAGTTACATTTTATTAACTCTGTATCCCAGCCGTGTCCCGATCCCTCAATCCCTCCCAATCCCTCCCTCCCTCCCTCATCTCCACCGTGGGTTCTGGCTATTATGAATAAAGCTGTTAACAACATGGTTGAACAAATGTCCTTGTGTACTTGAGCATATTTTGGATATATGTCTAAGAGTGGTATAGCTGGATCTTGAGGAAGCGCTATTCCTAATTGTCTGAGAAAGTGCCAAAATGATTTACAAAGTGGTTGTACAAGTTTATATTCCCACCAGCAATGGAGGAGGGTTCCCCTTTCTCCACAACCTCTCCAGCATGTGTTGTCACTTGAGTTTTTGATCTTAGCCATTCTGATGGGCGTAAGGTGAAATCACAGGGTCGTTTTGTTTTACATCTCCCTGATGGCTAAGGACATTGAACATTTCTTTAAGTGTTTCTCTGCCATCTATATTCTTCTACAGAGAATTCTCTGTTTAGCTCTGTACCCCATATTTAATTGGATTACTTGATTTGTTGTTTTTTAATTTCTTTAGTTTTTTTATATAATCTGGATATTAGCCCTCTGTCAGATACAAGGTAGGTGAAGATCCTTTCCCAGTCTGTAGGTTGTCGTTTTGTTCTGACGACAGCATCTTTTGATTTACAGAAGGTTTTTAGGTTCCTGAGGTCAGATGTCCCTCATCAGAGGAATGGATACAGAAATTGTGGTACATTTACATAATGGAATACTACTCATCAATTAAAAACAAGGAAATCATGAAATTTGCAAGCAAATGGTGGGATCGAGGTATCCCAGAAGCAGAAAGACACACATGGTATATAATCACTTATAAGTGAATACTAGACTTAAAAGATAGGATAAACATCTGTCTTATAGGTCTAGTACCCACTTATACATGAGTATATACCATGTGTGTCTTTCTGCTCCTGGGATATCTCACTCAGATGATAAACAAGAAAGAGGGCCCTGGGTAAGACGATCAGTCCTCACTTAGAAAGACAAATGGGATGGCCATTGGAAGTAGGAGAAAACAAGTAACAGGACAGGAGCCTACCACAGAAGGCCTCTGAAAGACTCTACTTAGCAGTGTATCAAAGCAGATACTGAGTGGGTTTAGGGATTTTTGTTTGTTTGTTCATTTACTCTTTGTTTTTTGAGATCTTGTATATTCTGAATAGTTATCCTCTAATATATATATATATATATATATATATAAATTTATGCCTAGCAGAAATTCTATCCCATTCTGTGGGCTTTCTTTCTGCCTGATTACTTTTTTCATTACACAAAAGCATTTTTAGTTTCATGAGCTCTCATTTGTCAATTGTGTACTTTTTTTTATATTTTTTTCTTTATTAATTACACTTTATTCACTTTGTATCCCCCTTGTGGTTCCCTTCCTCCTCTCGACCCAATCCCTCCCTTCCTCCACCTTCTGCATGCATGCCCCTCCCCAAGTCCACTGATGGGGAGGACTTCTTTTCCTTCCTTCTGATCCTAGTCAATTAGGTCTCATCAGGAGTGGCTGCATTGTCTTCTTCTGTGGCCTGATAATGCTTCTCCCCCCTCAGGCAGAGGTAATTAAAGAGCAGGCCAATCAGTTCATGTCAGAGACAGTCCCTGTTCTTATTACAATTGAACCCACTTGTGTACTTTAATTCCTGAGCAAACTGAGTCCTACTTAGAAAGTACTTTTCTACACTTCTGGCTTGTAAGGTATTGCCCATTATTTGTTCTAGCAGCTTTAGTGTTTTGGGTTTCACACTGAGATATTTGATTAATTTAGAGTTATTTTGTACAGAGTAATAAATATTATTATTATTTCATTCCTCTACATATTGACATCTTTCCAGCACCAATTGTTGTAGATGGCGCCTTTTCTCCATTGTCTCTCTTTGGCACCATTGTCAAATATCAAGTGGCTGTAGTTATGTTTACTGATATTGGATCTTCAGTTTTATTTCACTGATATATGTGTCTGCTTTTGTGCTAGTGTCATGATATTTTTATTTCTATGTGTTTATGACTTACACTGAAATCAGTATGGTAATCTCTCCTGCATTACTTTTTTCAGAACTGTTTAACTTATTGGGGTATTTTATTATTTGTAAATTTTAAAATCTTTTTCCTATTTATGTGATTCATAGGTTTGAATCTTTACATATGAGCATATGAGTATATTATCTGTAGCATTGGAATAATCTCAGAATCTAGAAAAATAAAAAGTGAGCATACTATGTGGTATGGGGAGAAGTTTAGTGAGTTTAGTGAGTATAAAAAAGTTCCATTATTTCCTCATTATGTATAAAACCACACCACTGTTTCTTTGTAATATCCATACTTTTATCATCATCATCATCATCATCATCATCATCATTTAAGTTTTAGGGTTTTATGTATGCTAATTTGGCCTCAAATTAGATGCATACCTAAGAACACCGTCATGCCTGATTATGAAGTGCCAGGGATTCAACTTACGTTTATGTATGCAATAGCATACATCAGAAGTCTTCCAGCCTGGCTGCAAAGTCCTCCTCTGTGGCCTAGCAGGGCTGCTCCTCCCTCAGGTGGGGGTAGGGAAGTCAAAGAGCCAGACATTGAGTTCATGTCAGAAATAGTCTCTGTTCCCCTTAATAGGGTACCCACTTCTATACTGAGCTACCATGGGCTACATCTGAGCAGGGGTTCTTGGTTATATCCATACATGGTCCTTGGTTGGAGATACAGTCTCAAAAAAGACCCCTGTGCCCAGATATATTTGGTCCTTGTTGAGCTCATGTCTTCTCCAGGTCATACTAACTCCCCTTTCTTTCATATGATTTCCTGTACTCTACTGATGGTTTGGTTATGAGTCTCAGTATCTGCTTTAAGGGAGGGAGGGCGGGTTTGGGAGGGGATGAGGGAGTGGGATACAGCTGGGATACAAAGTTAATAAACTGTAACTAATAATAAAAAATAAAAAGAAATGCTCAACATCCTTAGTCATAAGGGAAATACAAATCAAAACAACCTGAGATTTCACCTTACACACATCAGAATTGCTAAGATCAAAAACTGAAGGAACAACACATGCTGGAGAGGATGTGGAAAAAGGGAACCCTCCTCCATTGTTGGTGGGAATGTAAAACATCATCATCAACAACAACAAAAAACAGAAAAGGAAAAAATGAAGTCTTTCAACTGAACAACTTTAGTTCTGTAACATTTTTTAATTTTAAGTATAGATTTCTCTGCTTATAAAAAGGAAACTTATACCGCCAATTTGTGAAAATAAATAAGACAAGTTAATTATGTAGAGTCAAATATCTTTAGTGTAATTCTGTTAAGAGGGATGAAGTGAATGACTGCGCTCAGAAAGAATGAAAGGCTGATGCATTGAGTCCACAATGGAGATTCTTTTTGAAAGGAAGAATGAGTTGTTTTTCAACAACAGGGCTGACATGGTGAAGCAGAAAATAAAATTCAGGAAGAAACCAAAGCATTTTGAAGATTCTCTGGTAAAAATAAGTCCAGACATTTTCCAAGAACCAAAATACTGTCAGCATGGCTAGAAATCAAAAATTATGGAAGGGCATAATAGGCAGAAGACAGAAGTAAGTATTCCAGAAATAAAGAACTTGCTTTCTGTCTGCCTTCTTGTCTGAGGAACACAATACCTTTGTAGCCTCTAGCCTCCTTTTCTGTCATTACCCTGTATTACACTGTCAGCAAGTCTAGTTCTTTCCATTCCCTGAGTTTTTTGCATATGGTTCTTCTAGAACTTTGCATTTGTCTGTTTTTCTGTTTTGACTATCCATATGTTACATTCATTACCTGCCTTTAAGGCCTTTAAATTTTGAACCAAACCAGCACATCATGGAAGATTTTGTTTCTGTTAATTACCATTTACATTCACAATATGTCCTGTTTACTGCATTATTATCCTGATGTAGGCTATAATATTTACTGTTATTATTATCATTACTGTCTGTATAACATATCTACGATTAACATGGATTTATTGGAAATGAATTATTAATATCATGTTTTTACTATATTATTATGGATTTAAATCTAACCTAGTACAAAACATAAACCATAAATTCATTCTAATCAAATCAGAGGCAACTCAACAAGCAAAGGATGTACTGCTCTTACACAGAGTTTTTATCCAGAACACACCTCTTGTAGTTCACAGCTTCTTCCAGTTCCATCTCTAAGTGAACTCAATACGTCTGGATTTCCAAGTTATGTTATGTGCACTCAGATACACACAAACCATCCTCACGCAGTACAACAGCAAGTGCACATATCTAGAAATGAATCCTAAAAATGCCCAAATATATAAAAGTGAGTTAAAAGAGAATGAGAACTGCATAAGTTAAGATTAAGCAACTCCACAGTGGGCTAACTTGACTCAGGAGTAAGTGCAGAAGTAAAATTCTTAACTGAAAAAAGATTCATGAGCTCCTGAGAATGCACTTTTGTAGCAAAAGTCACTGTCCTATTAATGAATGTGTACATTAGTCATTGTGATTTAATATATTTAACAAAAGAATTCTGCCAAGTTTTGTCCACAAGAATGGTTCTCTATGTACTTCATCATGTCAGACATGATCTTTCCCTCAAAACAATTGGACAAGCTAGTCTGTCTTCATGAGAATGGATTTGCTGACTGTAAAAAGTCTTCATTAATAATAGCTAGTCATATTGTGTATATAAATAAATATACCTAAAAATGTTAGATCATTTTTAGTCATAAAATACTTCCACCTTGACTAAATTTTAATATTTACTTTTCAAATTCAATACAAATATTTATATTTATTTGGTTGGTATATTAGATATTACTTTCCATAAATTTCTTTATGTATTGGAAACTCCTCATTTTACTTAGCACTTTGTACATACAAATTTTAAATGACACAATATGTCTATATTAGGATTTGGGAAAAATTATATTGCAAGTAAAATGTAATAATCTCCATTTAATAATAGATTTATGGGCAATTTTAAATAGTTTTCATTTAAAGAATCATTTATTTCTCACAGGTATGTTTGAACTCCCAGTTACTGCTACTACAAGGAAGATTTAATGGGGTGAGCTCCAGAGTCATGGCTGGTACAACATAGTAAATGAACCATTTTGACAGGGTTAGGATTCATAATACCGTGAGTGTAGACACTTTGAATACTGTGGCTTGTTATTCTTCATAAACACATACAATGTACATCGCATTGTTTCTTGAGCATTTTGTTTTCATATTTAGGGAAGTTTTAATGGTCAAATACTGTATTTATGTCTGTGTAATTGTGTGCGTGTGTGTGTGGTGTATGTGCGTGTGTGAGGGAAATGCGCATACCCATGCATGTGCATAAAAACCAGAGGAGGACATCAAGACCTGCTCCATCACTCTTGTGCCTTTTGGATAATGTCTTTCACTGAACTCAGTTCTGTTTTCGTGGCCATAAAACCCCAATGGTAGTTACATCTTAATCGCTTGAGGTGCGTGAGTTACAGGGCTCACGCCTGGCGTTATATGTATGTTTTGAGGATTTAAAATTAAGTCCTCATTCTTTTGCAGAAATCACATCTACACACAAGCCTTCTCAAGTTTTTGAAGAAATAGAACAATTTCTGTTTCTAGTATTGTATAGTAATTCCAAAGGCTAATATACTGGTAGGTCACCTCTGCTGGGCTTTGGATGATGGTAATTAAATGTATGATATGCCAAAACGCTGTTCAGTCCAGTGAAGCACCATCATGCATAGAAGAGGCGCACAGGACCACCAGTCGACATGGGAGTGTCGAAACGGCCCAAGGATAAGCAGACCCAGAAAAGGCACATCCTAGAGGAAGCATATGGAAGCCTGCCTCTGAGGTCAGAAAGCACTTTGTGAAGCATAATTTCCAGGACCATCTGTGTCCTTCTGCTCAAATTATGTCTGTAGAAGGGTTCACAGGAATTAAATGTTACAGCTTCAGGACAGTTTTTGTAAAATATGAAGTACTTTTATCTTGAAAATCATGATACTCATTCTTTGTTGGATTACTGGTTCCAGATTACTTTCTTTTGGGAGTGAGAAAAAAATATATGAACAAAAGCTTAAAATCACAACCTATGTTAAATTACTTAAAAATCAGGAGCCAGTTGACTATAGAGAAATGTAGTACTGTGAGCTATTAACAGCACCCTGTGTGGAAACAAGATACAAGTCATTCCTAGAGTAGAGTACTTATTTAGTTACAGAACTATAAAACAAGTCCATGAAAATCAAGGATGATGAGGGCAACGTTTGCAGAATATTAACGTCAACAACTAGCAGGAAAAAAAAAAAAGCCACTTCTTTATCTTGGTTTCAAAGGATTCCTGATATGAATTATGGGTAAATTCTCATAATTTATCTGTTTAAATCTGACAGTAACTTTCTTCCATGATTTACAAAAATCACTCACTTTTAAAGGTTAAAGTTTCTTCAAAATCGGTCTTAAACAAAATTTGCCTTTATATTAGACAAGAAGAATGTGGATTTGGGTTTAAATGGGTTTTCCATAATCTTAATGTTAGTCTAAAAATAATAACTATGTGGCTCTAAAGACCAATCTAACGGCAACAGTAGAGTGCCTGAAGTACTCCCATTTCAATTATCAGCTGGCTGATTAAGAAGTCCAACAACATTAAATATATTTTAGAAAAATTTTCAAAAATTATAGTTAAATATTATAAGATAACGTGATAATTGACTATCATTTACCTAGCTGTATACCCCATGAACTCTTCCTTGTCTGTGGCAGAAACCTGGAAATGGATGTTAAGGAAGTAATTGCCCAGTAGCACCTGATGAGTCAGATGATTAACACAGGTTTATATGTAGCCAGGAGCTTTTGCTGGAGTCAATAATCCTACTTTTTCCTAGAACTCAATTAACTTCTCTGCGAATTTAATGCCTGTCACACACACACACACATGGGGAGAGAGAGAGAGAGAGAGAGAGAGAGAGAGAGAGAGAGAGAATGAGAGCAATTTTTTCTAACTTAAAAAAAGCTTATTTTAAGGGGTAAAAATAATACAATTTAGTTATGTTAAAAACATCTTGGTATAAAATACTTTGAGCAAATATATTTTTATTTATTTTTAAATGATTATACACTTTTATATTTTATGCAGAACATACATAATTTTGAGACCCATCAATGTAAAGATTCAAACTAAAAATAAACAAAACAAAAAAAGAATGTGGTAGTTCCAGAAGCAGAAAGACACACATGGTATATACTCACTCATATAGACATATAATATAGAATAAGCCTACTAAAATCTGTACATCTAAAGAAACTAATCAAGAGGGAGGACTCTGACTAAAATGCTCAGTCCTCATCCCGAAAGGCAAAGGGGATGGACATCGGAAGAAGAAGAAAACAGAAAACAAGTTAGGAGCCTGCAACAGAGGGCCTCTGAAAGGTTCTGCCCTGCAGACTATCAAAGCAGATGCTGAGACATATGGCCAACTGTTGGTCAGAGTGCATGGAATTTTATGAAAGAAACAGGATATAGTAATATCTGGAGAGGACAGGAACTCCACAAGGAGAGCAACAGAATCAGAAAATTTGAACACAGGGGTCTTCCCAGAGACTCATACTCCAACCAAGTAACATGCATGGAGATAACCTAGAACCCTTGCACAGAGGTAGCCCATGGCAGTTCAGTGTCCAAGTGGATTTCATAGTAATGGGAAGAGGGGCTGCCTCTGACATAATCTGATTGGCCTGCTCTTTGATCACCTCCCCCTGAGAGGGGAGCAGTCTTACCAGGCCACAGAAGATGACAATGCAACCACTCCTGATGAGATCTGATAGACTAAGATCAGAAGGAAGGAGAGGGGGACCTTCCCTATCAGTGGACTTGGGGATGGGCATGCCTGAAGAAGAGGGAGGGAAGGTGGGATTAGGAGGGGAGGAGGGAGGGGTTTATGGGGGGATACAAAGTGAATAAAGTATAATTAATAAAAGTTAAAAAAAGAATGTGGTAGTTGTTAACAAATGTATTAATTTAAACTGTACTTATAAAATGAAAACTAAAGGCTAGGGAAATATTTCAGTCTTCAAAATGCTTGCCTGAGATGAGTCCCCGACACCGACATAAAAGAGCTAGGTGTGACTTGTGATTTGATTCCCAGGACTTGGAGGATGCTTGGGGCTCACTGGACAAACAGCATATCTGAGTGAGAGAACATGACTGCACAAACAAAGCAAAAGGCAGTTGAGGAACTACACTTGAAACTATTTGCTTAGGCACACACACATACCCCTTTGTAATTGTAACTCTAGGCATAAATTGTAAACTCTAGGCACAGGGACACAAAATTTAGACAGATATTGAGTATCAAAGTACTGGGAATTAGGTTCTGTTCTAATCATTTTTGACAGTTGCTAGTGACCAAAAAACAAACAAACAAAAAAAAATAATAAAAAGGAGAAAAATGACTACCATGAGATACAGATTTTACATTCTATGCAGAAAGGGGAGGAACGGTGGGATCAGGAGGGGAGGAGGGAGGGGCTTATGGGGGGATACAAAATGAATAAAGTGTAATTAATAATAATAATAATAAAAGATATCTGTTACAACAACCAAAGATACATTAGC
Organism: Psammomys obesus; assembly: GCF_907164565.1. Lineage (NCBI taxonomy): Eukaryota > Metazoa > Chordata > Mammalia > Rodentia > Muridae > Psammomys > Psammomys obesus. The sequence goes on along the minus strand of NW_026596057.1, from coordinate 20,459,593 downwards.
AAGTAAGCAAAATTGTCTCATCTGAACCCTTTTAAAATACTGAAAAGAAAATACAAATGAGACATGAACATTACAAAACAGCATAAAAGTTACCAGGTATCTGGCTAAAAAAAAAGAATAAAAAACATATAATAAACAATTTTGGTCATCATTGGGAGTAGAGTTTGGCAGCAATAACAATTTTCACATTATTGTGCAATTATCACTGTTGAATTTTCATTTCTTGAGGACATATACTTCCCTCAAAGTAGTGAAAGCTCCTATAGGACAGATGTTTTACCTATACTCAATGTATCAGTATTACAACTAAGTAACAGAGTTACTTCAATAGACCACTGATAGTTGAATGGACAAGGAACACTGCTGAAAGAATACTAAGAGAATGTGATTAAGGTGAGGAAAAATGACATTCTGATCTATTGTAACCACATGGATGAGCATTAAAAACATGTGCCAAGTGAAATAAGGCCACCAGAGAAAGTCATATAATATTTACTTTTAGCAGTTTCTTATTCAAATCAAATTACAAAAATAAAGTAGTGTTCAGTAGAAAGTGAGTAGGGAGAAAGGGAAGTTAGTGTACAGGTAACACAGACTCTCTCATGAAGAGGATGTAAGTGTTATAAAAATAGAGGTCAATGATTACATAATAATGTGAAAACTGTTGCTACCACATTACTGATGAACTGAAAATCAATATGGTAAAGTTTTGTTATACGTATTTTTCCGAGAGAGGATGTCAGGGCAAGACATGGGCACGAAAGGACAAACTTAATAAAATATTAAGCAAACAAAACATTAATATTCTTTTGTTAATGATTAGGTAAAAATCAGTTCTGTCATCTTAATAGGAGTATAAATTTATTTCTTTTTGTTTTGATTTTATTGCATTCTTTGAGATTACAAGCAGTCTCTCTACAGGATCTTGACAGTATTAATCTGTTTCTTGCATCAGATGAAGAGCCATCTCATTGGCCGTAGTTGTTCAAGTAACCAGACAGTCCATAACTAAAAAAGATGTGCATACCTACCCTATTGGTGCTATCTTGTAATCTCACTCAGAAGACTGAGTCATAGGGATCACAAGTTCAAGACCAGACAGCCAACAACAAATTCAAGACTAGTGTGGACAATGTAGTGCAAATATGTCAAAACACAAAGGGAAAGAGAACTTACAATAGAGGTCAGTGTCACGGCTCTTGCCTACAAGGCCTTGGGTTCAAATCCCAGAGGGAAGGGGAGAAGGACCTCCCCTATTAGTGAACTTGGGGAGGAAAATGGGAGGAGATGAGGGAGAGAGGGGGTGATTGGGAGGGGAGGCTATGGCTGGGATACAAAGTGAATAAACTGTAATCAATAAAAAAAAGAAGAAGATGAACATGAATATGAAGAAGATAAAGTCTACAGGGCTGATTTCTACTACACAATTTATATCTATAGGTAGGAATCTTGCTTTCTTCTTAAAATTTATGTTTTCTGTTTTCCATAATTTTATCTGAAAGTCATCCAAAAATAAATTCGAAATCTGAAAGTATTCCAAAAATATATCTCTTAAATTTATGGTTTTAAGAACTGAAAAGAAAAACATTTCATGAAAGGAAAACCTTTCCCTATGGGGCATAGGGAAATAGGATATGCATATATATATATGCATATATATATATATATATATATATATATATATATATATATATATATATCCTGTAAGAAATACATCTACATTTTCCTATATATCGTGTATAACTAACTCTAAATAACCACATGACAAATAATTAGCTTTATCCTTTCCCCACAGGACTTAAGCCATGCTTTTAATTTTCCCTATTCCTTGCTCATCTTTTAATAGAACTGTTCAAGAGGGGTTTAAATCCTTTCCCCAAGCTTCTCTTTTATCTTGTTCCTAATTACCAAGCCTAATTGCTCCAAGCCTATAGACACTTGTGAACTTTTTCAAAATTGTTTTCTTTAATTATGAGTCTTTCATGAAAAGTGCTTCCTAATGAAAGTTAAATTTGAATACTGTACTGTCTTAAAGAGGCCAAATGAAGTAAGGTAAATCTACTGAATATATATATTGAAGTATGACTTTTATAGGACCTGTATATACAAGTCATTTGCTATTGTGTCTACAGAGTCATAGTGGCCAATCTTATGAGAATATTCATGCAATGCACAAAGACTATATTATGGAAAGTAGAGCCTGATGATTTTGAATTTTCAAACCATATGCATTCGGATGGTAGCAGAGAGGAAATAAGAAACCGTGAACATTTCATATGCACACTTTTTTAAAATGAACACTCATGAAACTCTAATTTGAATCTAAAAATGAGCTCAATGATCAGCAGCTGAGAGACATGATTGGTCCCTTTCTAGTACACAAGCTCCTGACCAGGTGGATTCAAATTTGCACAATAAAGTGATGCCAGGCAAAAGAGATAATGTAAATAATTTTTAGGTTATGTGTTTGTGTTTGTAATGAGTTTTAATGAGTGAAATATGTATATAAACACTTATCAACAATGCAATCAAAACTGTAGATATAATTAAATAATGGGAGATAATTTGGGATAGTTATGATGTCACACACTTAAAGTATTTTTTTTTTTTTACTTTTAAAGCATCTAATGCTATCTGAAGGGTCTGAGACACAGGTAAAAATATTTATTTATCCCTGAATATTCAGAGGGCAGTATCTGTCAAATGGAGGCTTACCCGTGTTGAAAATGTCCTCTGACAGGTTGTACACACCTAAAATCTGGATATAATCTATAACAGACAGAGGAAAAAAGTTTAAAATGGCCTAAATGCCTTACAGGGAGCCATGATTACCACCAAGTTGAATGGCTGGAATCTCGCTTATAGGATAAAGCTAAATGAATCTTCTCTTGATGTGAACAACTTTTAATGAAGAGCTTTGAGTGTATATTGTACCTGAATTCAAAGCAAAAGTTAACACGGAGTTTGAAGTAACCTCTAGAAGATTTGGCAACAGCCCTGAAGGCCTATTCTAGCAGATTTGCAAGTACTCATCCTGGACCCTGCTGCAATGTCCATCCACTGCTAAGCTGTTTTAATATGGTGGCCTCAAGCACATGGGGCCATATATAGTAACGACAGATAGAGGCACATCATTTCTCCTTCATGTTTTCAATCAAGAAATACCTGCCAAACACTTGAGGTCAGGACTCTGATCCAGACCGTACTGAAATGGAGAACCACTTCCAGAACAAACAAGTCCATCCCAAATTCAAAAGGTCAAATTAAAGTCAGATGAGTAAAGTACAATTTCATCTAGCTAGCACCATCAGCGAATCCATACATACTCTTTACTAAACACATTACCATAAAATATAAAACCCTACTTCAGAAAGAATGAAAACTTGGAATTTGACAAAATTTTGGTAGCTAACAAGCCTCACATTTGAACTGCATTTTAAGCTCTCCTTCACATAACTTTGTTAACCTAAAGTAGTGGATTTTAGGGTTCTAATCCAGTTTTAGTTACTGTTTGGTGGTGCACATATAAACACAATTTTTAGTTTCATATACCTCAGAGGTGATTAACAAGTTTCTTTCCAGTGCAATGTTTTGTTTTGTTTTGTTTTTTCTAAGTACACAATGTTCTAAACTCTAGCTGGAAGTTAAAGTTAATATAACACTTACACATTGTACCTGGCACTTTAACTGAGGCTGCATATTTAAACCAAGAAAGCTCTGAGAAAGCACCACTGTGGATTATTCCCTTAACAAAATGCTTTAAATTATAATAGGGAAAGAGTTCATATGATGACAATAAAGTAACAGAAAGATTGGCACCTGTACTCCTTAACCATACAAAGCAAATCAGCCAACCAACGAACCAACCAAACAAACAAAACACTGGTGTTACCTAAAATGTTACTTTAAGAAAACGTAAATTATATAAGAAGTCAGTTGGAGTTGTTTGGTTGAATAAGGTGAGCAGAGCAAAAGTCTGCATCACCACGCTTTCTCCTCGGGCTCCATATTCTTTCCTTGCCATTTTTTCTCCCCTTCCAATTCTCTCATTCTGAAAATAGATTTAAAACCAAACAAAAGTAATGGTTTGTAGTTCAAGTTACACCATGCTGAGTCTATAATGTTTGAGGGTATGCATGTTAACCTTTGTTTAAAAGCATAATTATCTTTCATATATAACAAGAGGGCAAAATTAATAAATTCTCTTTAACAGAGAAAAGATAAATTTGCAGATTCTCCTTGTCAAAATGAAAGATGAGTGTTATTCTGTAGCTGTGCTTGCTACATTGTAATTACTTTCTCAGCAGTATATTAATTAGTCACCTCCAGTAGTCTAGAACTCTTTGATGGTAGGTAATGAGATTAATAAAGTATCTCTATCAGCCGTCCAGAAGCTCCCACAGGCATCAAACATTATAACCTGTACTGCCTGTATATGGACATGAAAAGCCCTGTAGGTGTCAGGAGCTAAGCCAAAACCCCGGTCAGCATTCACTGTGCCTAGTGCTTACAAGAGGGACACCTATGGGAGTAGCATGCCTGTAAGCCTGGCCATCACTGGTGAGGTACTCTATGGGAATAATCTGGTGCCAGCTAATGCCGGAAGGGTCGCAACTTCCAGGGGACAATCTTAAATTGAGATAACACTAATCAAAAAGGATGTAGCGTTCATCGAGAAGCATGCATGGTAAAAGAAAAAAAAATATCAGAAAGTTCTCTGCTGTAAGCAGTCCCACATTTCTGGAGAAAGAAAAGTTTTTGCATAGAGTGACAATAATGATTCATAGAAATATTAACTGAACATTAAAATTGGACTACCTAATGTGTATATATGGGCAAAACTTTGATCTTGATTCTTGTATCAATTTGGATCTGCTTTCTGATTTTTTTTTTTTAATAAATGCCCCTTAGCAGTTTTAAGTAGCTTGTGGAAACTGATAACTGACTGTTTCCTGGGAGGATGAACATGCTAATTCGAATGTCAGAATACACTCTCTCTAAGGAAAGAAGGCTGTTGAAAATCAAGCCATGGCATAGTGTTTCTATTGTCCCAATAGAACATCCCTGAGGAAATATTTGTAAAAGATTAGAAGCTACTTCTAATATTCGTATGTATATTTTACCTATACAAAGTCAAATCCATTCCAGTAGATAGAGGGTCAAATTTCGGTTTCCAAGTCTTATTCCACAAAATTAATGGAATGTCAGACAGTTTCTCTTAAGACAAGAAAAAAAAATGCAACAACTGTGTGTATCTTCTATTACTTTCATTATATTACCACATTTTTTCTTTTGCATGAAGTTGATTTTTGCACCAAAAGATGCACTTGCCATTTGCAAAGCTGCAGATAGAAACACCTCTAAGAAGGCTTTATGTCACCACTCATACTGCAGGTAGGGAAACCTGCACAAGGGGCTGTCTCAAAAAGCTAAACCAGTCATGCCTGGTGTCTGTGTACCAGAAACAGCTACAGAAAGAATGTCCCCAATCATAGGGAAGTACCATGACTAAGAGAACATTGGAATTCCCACTAAGAGGTTCTTAAAGCCAGTGCAATTACATCTGAATGGCATGTAAAATTTGTATCTGAATTCAGCAGATCAATAAATATTAGGTATTTACTTCCCTTAATGTTCCAAAGTACTGGCATTACTATTTATTACTACACATAAAAACAGAGCTGGACCAAGGGAGAGAGAAATTCTTGTTTTTAATCAGTGGTTCAAGATGTGAAATTCTCTGATATACCTTGACTCGGAATCTGTAAGACTGGATGGATTGCAGGACTGTGTCTTAGGTAGCTGATGATGGCACAAATGGAGTTTGGGCAATATTACTTTTTGAATGAGCTAGGCATGCTGCTTTTCTTTTCTTGTCTAATCTCTTTCTAACACTGTCTTTCACTTATAAACTATCAAATTAAGTTAATGACAAAACTTACGTCACTATTTTTCTTACTTGACTACTTAGATTATTTTACACATACTATCTTGCTTATTGTTGAAGCTTGAATAAACACATTAAATTGATACTGTTAAATTACTATACCACCAAAGAGTATACTTTGTTGCCAAGAGAAGGAACCTAAGAAACATTCTAAACCCTGAGCTTTAGAGTACAGCCCCAGCTGGGCAGTGTTAATTCCATGTCACACTCCTGAAGAACAGAAGCTAAGATCCTTCTGGACTACAATGTCACTAAATCTGACTTGACTCTCTTACAGTGATTTTGAGAATTCTCAGTGTAAATAATGAACACTGATGACACATACTTCTTTACCTGCTGCCTTTAACATGCTCCAAGGTATTTTGGTTGAAGCAACTAGATCTGTGTTAGTCTGTGTTTAGTATGTTGCCTAAGACTATTTAGACATGATAGAATTTTTAAGTATAATTTCAGAGCTGAGAAAGGCTTGTTTTTTTCAGTAATTCTGACTTACTAATAGTTGGTGTGTTTCAATTATATTAGAGAATTAGCCTTAAGAAAAATACTGTATTCAAAAATCTTTGAAAAAAATATATGCCTAGAACCCATATACATCTGTAACTAAGCAACCTATTTATATATTAACAAGGTGATGTATATGTATGTGTAAATTAAAAGATGCCTACAAGAGAAGTTAAGTTTAAAAGGTAAATAAAAATCTTGTTGGAACCTAAAAGGAAAAAAGAAAAAAATACATTCAGTTGTCTACAATTATTTGAGCATATAGCTCTCTTTGTAATAGGACATATATATTTATATCTTCTACAGTTTGAAGTACCTAAACACAGCTGTTACTCTGTGGTGCTACAAAATAATTACTAGTAAGAGAAACTAGTGGGGAAAATATAATTTTGATGACATACCCATAGCAAGATATTGGGGAGTGACCTTTTCTAATAGTCTTTGCTTCCCACCTGCCAAGAGAAGCATGAACACAATGTGATGGATTCATTTGACCATGAACTGAACCTTCTGAGACTATGAGAACAGAGAGCCATTTCTCCACAAACTTGGTTGTTTTAAGAATTTATTCTGTCATCGTGATAGAAAGGTTGTTACACAGTATCTCTTAGAAAATTTTCTCAACCATCCTGATGCTGTGAGACTTTAATACAGTTCCTTATGTCTTAGTGACCCCAAACCATAAAATTATTTTTGTTGCTATTTTATAATTCTAATTTTGCTGCTGTTATGAATTGTAACATAAATATTTGTGTTTATTGGTGGTTTGGGGTGATCCCCGTGAAAGAGTCATTCAACCTCCAAAGGGTCATGATCAACAGGTTGGGAACCCGTGTCTTAGAACATCAGTATTCTAAAAACAGGTTTGAGAAATTATGATACCCGGGTTTGTCCTCTATTGAAATGAAAATGAGATAGTGCATTGAGCTTTATTTTACTTGGTATAAGTTTGACTTAATTCAATAATTTTAAATATATTTGAAAAAAATTAAAAGAATGAGAACAAACCTTTAGCCTAGTGGACAGTTGTGTCTGGGCACAGTCTAGGGTGCATATTTAAGTCAGGAGAAGGCTTTTCTATGGCTGAAACTGTGGATATCGGGAAGCATATTTGAACAAATAATTTACTGAAGCCAGCGAATCCAATTGTGTTTCGTATGCTTTACTTATTGGTTTCCATTTCCTAGCAATTTAACATATTAACTATGTATATTGATTATAGAAACTAAAATCCAGGGAGTTGGAAATCATCATAGACACGATTTTTGCAGCCTTGGTTTTTCTATTATTGAGAATGTTGTCACAAATAATTCCTTGGGTAACGTTACAACAGCATAAAATTGCCATTGTGTTTTCTGTTTTCATTGATGATATTTTGTGTTTACTGAATTCTATTTTCTTACCAAGACTAATAGTTGAAGACAACCCCACCTCGTACTTCAAAAAACTGACCGTAATTGGAGGCAAATCATTCAATGAAATATAATGTGTAAATGACATCATGACAACTAGCCATACTCCAATATGCCTTCTTATGTGAGGAGTTTGGGACGTGGACACAGAGCTAACTATATGAAGCTGCACTGAAGAAAGACTCTTTGTGCTATTTTGTGCAGCAGCTTCAACACAGACTTTTATCCTGTGCTCAGCAGGCTGTTTCCCATTTGACCCTCAAGATCTCATCCCTTTCTCTATTCCTACACTCCTGGTGGCTCATGAATCCTAGAGAAACACATTTACTAACAAATGCCTTCCCTTGTAGGATAAACCTGATGCCCCACAAAGAAAACTCCAGCAACAGATCTGCATCCAGCTAGAAGATAGCTGCTAACTCAGGGTCTTTACAGTCCTGCCTCCTTTTTTCCCTTTGGTCTATCCTGGTGAGTTTTCCAAGGGGTGTCTCGCGTACCTTGAATTGCTTTTGGGCATGGTCTTTCTTCAGGTTGTCTTCATTGACTCCATTTGAGCTTCTCGGCTGCTCTTGCCAGGGTTTGATAGCAGATGTGAAGAAAACAAGATCAGAAAATCAACATCACCTGGTTGGAATATGGCAACTGTGACCGTGCACTGTCTTTCTTCTACCCCTTTATGCAGAATCTGAGAACGCCTTAAATAGATTGTATAATCAATGAGTAATTAGTGAGGAGCTATCTTACAATACTTTTAAAGATGTTCATCTGCTAGAGTTGGTGCTTTTAATCTCCTAAAAGTAATTATAGGTTGCTGAGGGGAATCAGAGAGGCAGAATTAATGTTAGCATTTCTTAATTCACACGATCTCAAAATGTTTTTTCACTCAACTTCACCCCTGAAGTTCACCCCTTACTTTTCTCTTTCATGAAGACTTTAAAAGTGTTTGCAAATTGAGAAATTTAGAAGAGTGAAATTTGTGGCCAATATTCATAGTGCATATTAAATTTATTAAGTTATTGTTTATACTGAGGTTTCTTGAGAAAAACATTAGAATATCTCATAAATAGTGTAAAATAATTGCCCAAAACATTCAATACACACAAAAAACCCACTCATCATATTAAACTTTATGAAACTTCATTATCAGATTTCTAACGTTACGCATTTTTCATTAACACCTTGTCAATAGACTGCTCTAATAAAGCTTAAAATTGCACCTCTGCTGCCATCTAGGCGCAGAGGGGGGGAATTACATGCAGTCTTCTCACTGCTGGCTGTATTGATAAATGAAAAAGAAATTGCACAGAAGAGAATTAGATGACAAAGTCTTATTTCACTAATTTTAAAACACTTCTCCAAAAGTGTTTGAAAACCTTTAAAATCCATATAGTTACCGGGCAACATAAAATACACATTTATGAAAAAGACCTTTACTGAAAAAGACAAAAGAAGAAAATATATCCATATAATAAAGCATCATATTATTTCAGGATATTTTAAGCAGCACAGTAAACACTAAATTAGCATAATCAATTAAAGTTTATAGCATGTGTATTTACTCATTTAACATTGATCACTCCAATTAAAATTAATCTGCAGCCATTAATAACCCTTTAATAACATGTCCACTCCCACCTATTACATATTCATAAATTCCCTTGGGAAGTAGCAGGGAAGCTGTTACATGTCAAGTTCTGCGGAGACTCAGTACAAGGTTCAAATCCGAGTTCTGGCACATATACGCCATATGAACTACAGGCCATTTGAACATGAGCAAGCTGATCAGCCTCTCAACGTGTCATGTTTCTTAATAGTAACAAGGAGACAGTTAAAAATGGCCAAGTGGTGGTCTTGTTTTGAATGTTAAATCTGATGATAGATACCTATGCTAGACACAATGTTCAGGAGAGTCCTCTTAGTTAGACTCTTGTCTTTTTCGGCTCCAAAGATACCAATGTCAGTAAAAATACACAGAGCTTGCAGCCCTTCCCCAGAGATCTAAAGAGATGCTCAGTATTCACCACGGATTATTTTTGTTGTCTTGTTGCACTGACTAGAAAGTTAACACACATATAAAAGCCAAAATTCAAACACTGAATAGATACAGAGAGATATTATCTGTCCCCTGTATTTCCTCTCTTCTTCTTCCTATAACAAAATCTACTGGCCAAATTACTATGCATACTCCTTCCATTTTTCTTTTGATCCACATCTACTTGCACAGATTTTCTTATTTTTTTTACACTAACAAGATCATCCTGTGCATTTTGTTGTAAGCTGACACTTAACTGAAAGTCCCTTAGCCGAATTCCACTCAGCTTGACTCATATTTCAGCGTGATTCCACATCTGAGAATTCAATTTTGCTTGAGAAATATTGAAAAATAATACAAAGCACTGCCAGAGTTTTCTTAGAAAAATGGAGATCACTCCAAACAGCCCTCTGTTTCTTCAGTCTCTGCCTTTCCTGTGCCCTTCTCTGTCTCCTTCTGCTCCACATCCCCCAGGCTCCTGCTGCCTCATGCACCATCCACAGCTGTCCCCATGTCCACAAGTGTTTCAGTTACTTTAAGTAATTTATCTCTCCTTTGATTGATCTCATGAGCAAGAGATTCCCTCTGGATTCTCTAAAATGAGAGAAGAGGTGAGGGTCTAGGAGGAAGGTATTTTAAGTAATTAGACTTTTTGTTTTAACTATGTTGCTTTTCAACAATCACCTCATTAAAGATATCTCTTTGCTAGCAAAAGAGAAACTTAAACACCAACCAAACCACAATCGCAGTGACCTGTGACGGTGTTCCTGTCTACAAGATATGCGAGTGCAATGGCAACGCAAAGCTTGTGCGAGTAACCTACCAACACCTGATCTGACACAAGGCTTACTCAGCAAGATACCTGACACAGCCTACGTGACCAAGAACCTGAATCTACATAGCCCAGAGACCCAGGATAAAACCAAAACTATTGTTAGTTCAGAATCCAAAGACTGGATAGCCCGAGACCGAGAGTACAGCCAAACACAAACATAAACAAACAAATAAAATGAGTGAAATGATTCCTAATGATATTCTGCTGTATCTGTCAATTGCTGCCTTGCCCAGTCATGATCAACCAGGCTTCGCCTGGCAGCACATGTGAGAGGATGCAGAGACCCACAGCCAGACATTATGGACAGATGGAGAGTCTAAATTCTAGGTCTCCATTGAGTCCCTCTCTTCCAGGACACCCTGAGAATATGGCCCACAAAATCAACTAAGCAGGGCTCACATGGCTCATAGAGACTGAAGCTGCAAGAACTGGACCTACATGGGTCTAGACAAGGTCCTCTGATTATATGTTACTGCTGTTAAAGAAGTGTTTTTATAGGTCTTGTAACAGTGGGAAAGGATGCATCTCTGACTTTTTTGCCTGTTCTTGAGATTCTTTTCCTCCTATTAGTTTTCCTTCTCCAACTTCGATATGAGACCTTTGGCCTTGTCTTATTGTATCTTGTTTTGTCCTAATTAGCTGTCTTCTCTTGGATGCCTCCTCTTTTTTTGAGGAGGAAATGGAGAGGGAGTGAAGTTGAGGGGGTGTTTGGAGGCATGGAGGGAGAAGTAAGTGTGGCCAGGATGTATTGTATGACAGAAGAATCTGTATTTTTCTTTTCTTAAAAAAATATTTTTTTTATTCATTTTCATTCATCCTCATCGTAGCCCCATCCCTCCTCTCATCCAAGTCCCCCCTATTCTCCAGAAAAGGGGAGCTCCCTTTCCCATCCACCCCAGCTCATCAAGTTGCATCTTTACTGAGCATGTCCTCTTTCCCTGTGACCTTGCAAAGCTGTACCGCCACAGGGATCAAAAGGCTGGCAAGTGATTCCTTGTCTGATACAGTCCCCACTTCCCTGACTAGAGGACACACGTGAAGCCTAAGGTGCCCATTTGCTACATCGTTGTAGAGGCTTAGGTACAGTCAATGCATGGACCTTGGTTGATGCTTCAATCTTAGCAAACCCCTCTGGGCACTGCTAAGTGGGTTCTGTTGGTCTCCTTGTGGAGATCTTGTCACCTCCAGATCCTTTTGTCTTTCCGCCTACTTTTTCACAAGACTTCTATGCATAGCCCAATCGTTGGCTGTTGTAAGAAGAATCCATTTTCAATTAGAAAAATAAATAACATCAATAAAATGACTCTTAATGACACTCTTCTATACTATACTCATTTATCAGTGCCTTGTTCAGCCATCATCAAAGAAGCTTCTTCCTGCAACAGATGGGAACAAATGCAGAGTCCCATAGCCAGACCTTATTTGGAGAATGAGAGGCCTTGGAACACTCAGCCCTAAATTGGTTTTCTCCATCAAATTCCTCCCCTCATTGCTCAGAGAGCCTCTCAGAAGAGAAGGCAGAAAGTATGTAAGAGCAGTTGGATGGTAGACACCAAGAAAACGAGGCCAGCTAAATCAATCGGATTTATGCAGCTCTGAGCTCACAGAGACAGAAGCAGCATTCACAGGGCTTGCCTATCTCTGCACCTGATGGGCTCCTAGAGCTCAAAGGGAAATAGAAACAATCCTCTGTCCCTAACACAAAAGCCAATTCCAACTGACAACCATTTGCAAATGAACATTTAGTTTTCTCCAAGTGGGAATGGCTGGGTAAATAAATGCTCTCATGGGTAGGCTGCATGCCCAGGGGTAGGTGGTCAACAGAAAATGAGGTCAAAGGCATCGCTGATGGCTCCTTATGTCATAACATATGGAAGAGCTCTTCCATTTTTAAAATATCTTATTAATTTTTAATGTAATTAATTTATATATATATTTATCTTTTTTTATTATTTTACCCTACGGATCCTTTGTGTGTGTGTAATGGCTTCTAGCTGTGTTTTTATGGGATTGCTGAGTATGCAAATAAGTGTGTCTCTAGTTCTTGTACCTTCTCTTGGATTATTTTCCTTGTGCGTGTTTTGTCTAATTCTTGTGTGTTTATTTCCATTTTATCCTATTTTACTATAGTTCACTATTACCCAATAGAAGCCTGTTTGTTCTCTAAGGACAGACAGAAAGGGTGTATCAGGATAGGAGGGTAGGTGGGGATGATCTAAGACTCCTCTGAAATCAGGATATATTAATACAAAAAAAAAACGTATTACCAGTAAAAGGGAAAAAAAGAGAAAAAAAGAAAAAATCTTCCTTAGGTGTTGTAGTAATTGAGTCTCAGCAAGAAAATAGGCCCCATGTGATGCCTGTCTCTGCTGAATATTGTCAAGCGATTGTAATCAGCTGGCCTCCTTCCTCTGCACGTATTGACTTCTACAGAGCCTCCATTACATGTTTAACTGACCTAAGTTAGAAGTATTGATCATTTATATTCATAGAAATGCACAATGGCAGTATCTTTCTCTCTGTGTGTCTTAGAGTAAATCATATGCCTTGATTTCAATATAAACTAAGATTTACTCTGCAATGCAAAAGGACCCTTACAATGTAATAACCTGTGGTCAAATTTAACACATGTAAAGAAAAAGTTCACTTAACTGTACTACTCAGGTAAAGCAGTAAGTACCTTATCATAATGGTTAGTATAGTCACCTTAGGCGTTTATTATTTCTTTATGTTGGGGGTCATCTAAAATTCTACCAGTTATTTTGAAGTAAACAATTATTTTTAGTTAAGGACTATTGTTACCTGACATTTTAAGATTGATCTTTCTGTCCAAACTTTAACCTTCTACCTGTTAAGCATATTCTGTTAAGCATATCCTTGGCAACTACGTTTAATAGTTTCATGCACATGATATGTCTTCTGCTTCCATGAGATAAATAGTATTAGCTTCAATACGTGAGAAAAGCAGGATCCTTTGCCATATTGGCTGCTGTAAATGCTGCTGTAATAAGTGTGGAAGGAAAATGTTTTATTTAACAGATTGCTGACTCATTTGAGAATTCTACTTTTAAATATTCTCCACATTATTTTCCATGAGAGCTGTGCTACTCTACATTCCCAATACTAGTGTGTGGATGTGTCAGCTTTCTCATGGATGTGACCAAATGCCTAATGAGAAACAACTTTAGGAGGAAGAGTTTACTGTACTTTATGGGTTGTTTTTGTTTTTTAGAGATTGTAATTACAGGGGAAAAATGGCAGCAGGCATATGGAACAGCTCCTCATAATTCACCTTCATTTAAAAACAAACAAACAAAGAAATTAAACAGGAGACTGGACGTGAGATGGATATTAAACTTCAAGTCCCCGTTTATTTTATCCAGTGATGTTCAACTTCCTAGAGTTTCCACTTCCTTCCAAAACGATACCAACAACTATAAAGCCAGCATTTGCCCATAGGAGCCTGTGGGGACACATCATATTCAAATCGCTAGTGTGTTGAATTCTTCTTTCTCCCTAGTCTTACTGTCACATAGTTTTTTGTCTTGTTTGTTTTGTAGATTTTATCATTACTTTATTTCATTTTATTATTTTAGTTTATTTTATTTTTGTATTAGACAAGGTCTCACTGAAGCTGCTGCTGTCTTGGAACTCTCTGTGTAGCCCAAGCTGGCTTTGAACTCACAGAGATCCATCCACCTCCGCCTCTTAGGACTGAGATTAAAGGTATGTGCCACTGTGCCTGGCTCCTTTTGTCTTATTTATTTATTTGTTTTTTTGTTTATTGGTATCAGCAATTGCAGTTGAAGTGAAGTAGTATCTCATGGTTATGATTACTGTTCCCTAATGATTAATGGTATTGCTTACTTTATCATTTCCTTGAAATTTAATTTACTGAAGTTCACACTCCTGAAGGTAGATGTTTCACGAGGACTCTACATAATGTCTCTGCTGCTGCTCTTATTGCCTCAACAACTACATGCTCCTCTTCAGGAATATAGGTCAAAATACCTGAGCACCTTTGTGGCTTATGAAGGATTGAGCTTCTTCTGGTAACCCTTAGCCCTTAGGCTATGCAGTTGAGAGTTTTTGAACAATGGCATATTCAAAATATGTCATAGGAAACCAAAACTCATTTGTCAAATGTATTTTTCTTTATACAAGTGTTTGCTTTTATGCATGTCTGTGCATCAGATCTCTTGGGAGTAGAGTTACAAATGGTAGTGAGCTGCTGTGTGAACACTGGGAATCAGACCTCTGTCCCAGGGAAGGGAAGCAAATATTCTTAACCACTGTGTCATCACTTCAGTCCTCCAAATGAGCTTCTTTAAAGTGCATCTAATAAAGGAAAAGTTGAGAAAATAAAAAAAGAAAGATGAGAGGGCAGATACAAATAGAAGAAAAACGGCAATCAGTATACAGAAAATTAAAAAAAAATACAACTGAACTAATATTCCAAGACTTGGTGGAATTAGAAAACCTGAATTTAAAAGAAAATCTACAAGCAACATATATAGTGACAGATGATGTATGAACATTTATAAAAATAGATCTTTAATTGGCTTTAACATCTGCTTACATGTACTAATTATTGAATATTCATGCACTTAGTTATTACTGAACAATTATTCAGTTACAGTTAAAGTTGCCCCAAATCACTCCAAATTTTGGAGGACTCAGTGAATAGCAAATAGAGGAAAAGGCAAGTATATTTTGTCTTAACAACAATATTGTTATTTTGCCTAAATCTCTCTGAACACATGACATATAAAATGTATAGTGTTCAAACCTGACATGGCCAAGAAATAAACACTGACATTATTAGCTCCAAAACATTTAGAAACACACAGACATATAAACACAGAGACACATATACACACGGTAGGACACACAGGTACACACACACATACATACACCTTTTCAGTCCTTTAAAGGTCTAGAAGCAACTTATACCTCATTTTAATAAATGAATGTGTGTCAGTTTGTGCTGTTGTGTGTAATTCAGTGTGTACTGAATAGGACGCGACACACAAGAAAGAAGTCTCTAGATCTGACCAGGTTTACTGTACAAACAGAACTGTAAGTACACAGAAACGCCTTCGTTTTTGTGATTTTAGATAACCTCTTTCATGCCTCCTGGAAACTCTGGACCACCAACTATGACCTGAATGAGAAACTGCTTTTCTATCCCCTACACTTGGTACCGGCAGGGCAGTAACTTCTGGGGAAATGTTGAACTTCCCTAAAAATAGAGGCTTTTGTATGCTCTGAGCCTATTCTCGCCTATCCACTGTATGCTGGATTGTGAAAACGTCACTTCTGCATGAACACCATGGGTGCTGTGCTAGTGTGCTAATGTTCGAGTCAAACCTGGGGCTTTGGAATAACACCCTTATGACGGGCTCCAGTGTTGTCAGACGCTGTACTGTTAGACAAACCTATGATTCTCCTTCACCCTCCAACAGCCTAGGAACCCTTGGTTAAACTAGGTGGGTGGCAAGGACAGTTCACTGGTAGTCCCACTACCACCTAACTCAGCAGCTGCTGTTTCTTATTATGATGAAGGATGGAAACAAGAGTCAGCACAACTGATCAAGTGTCAGGCAATCATCCCAGCACCATCGCCCTTAGAAACAATTAGTCCTGGTACCAGCGCTTGGGCTGTTGCCAAGGATCTTGCTCTCTGTTATGACTAATGGAGGTAATTAGTGTGCTCTCTCTCTCTCTCTCTCTCTCTCTCTCTTTCTCTCTCTCTCTCGTGTGTGTGTGTGTGTGTGTGTGTGTGTGTGTGTGTGTGTGTGTGTG
>NW_026596057.1:20398715-20443051 GCF_907164565.1 Psammomys obesus | reverse complement strand
GTGTGTGTGTGTGTGTGTGTGTGTGTGTGTGTGTGTGTGTGTGTGTGTTTCCAGAGGTGCTCACTCTGGTGCTCATTACATTACCCAAGTTGTGAATCCAGATTACAAAACTGTCTAAATACATTAAAATCACAGTCAAGGGCTGTCATGTAACATTTTATTCATTTTGAGATGCCACACAATATTGGGAGTGACTGAGGTCTTCATTCACTTTCCAGAATACTCTAAGCTTGGTCTTGTGGTAATTAATCTTGGTTGTCAGTATGGCCAGGGTGAGTGAGAGTCTTCTCTAGAAGGATTATCTGAAGGGGAAGACCCCACCCCAGAATGGGCTGTTCTTTCTGCTGGCAGTCCAGACTTAAGAGTGTGCATCTGCCTGACTTCCTCTGCTTCCTGCTGGACCGCGCATGCTCTCTATTGTTGCCAGTTACGAGCTACTCCTGAATGGAGTTTGACTAAAAGCCACCTAACAGTTACTATTTAAAACATTAAAATCAAGAATTCTGCCTTCATCTTACTCTAAATAAAAATAAGTAAGTAAACCGTTGCTCAGTATGAGCATGTCTGTAATCTTGACTCTACAGCTTGCATCTTTAGAAAGACTCAATCTGTTTGACGCATTTTTTTGAAGATAGTTTCATACAGAGAGACAACAGACCCTTTGAAGTTAGATGTGTGTTTTATTCCAGACTCTGCTACATCTTTGGCAGGTAAGCTTCAAGCACGTTGCTTAGTAAATGTCTCAAGATCAGGTTATGAGACATGAATAAGTATTTCCAAGATCAAAGAATGTAGCCCTGATGTGAAATGAGCACTCATGTAAGTAAGGAAAAGCTCCATCATTTCCCCACGTACATGCTTTCTGCATTCATTTTATGTTGATGTCTAAGCTTTCATTCAGAAATGACCAAAATCCTGCTGCTAAACAAAAAAAAAAAAAAATCATGAAGACAATATTCTATTCTTCATATGGTAATTATCCTTGAAAAGGTTTTTATATCTTCCTAAACCTTATGTAGCTTTTTCAGTTTAGTTTATTGTTTTCTTTTTTTATTTCTAGGGATAAGTTTTATTGAGATATTCCATTTTCCGTCCAAAATAGAGTGTATAGGTTTCTTATAATTTTAGGAATTAAGCTGTTAAAATAGTTCTTAATTTAAAAAAATTCAGGGAAAGGTTACGTGTTTTCAGTAAGTAAAACTGGGTTTTTCAGTATGTAGAAGATTAAACACAAACAAACAAAGTATTCCAATTTAAAAATGGGGTACAGTACTAAACGGAGAATTCTCAACAGAAGAATATCAAATGGCAGAGAAACTCTTAAATGTCCTAAATCATCAGGGAAATGTGAATCCAAATGATCCTGAAATTCCACCTTCTCCCCCATCAGAATGGCAAAGATTTAAAAAAAAAAAAGCTGGAGAGGTTGTGGAGAAAGTGGAACCCTCCTCCATTGCTGGTGGGAATGTAAACTTGTACAGCCACTTTGGAAATCATTTTGGTGCTTTCTCAGACAATTAGGAATAATTGTCTGATCCGGCTATACCACTCCTGAGCATATATCCAAAAATTGCTCAATCATACAACAAGGACTTTTGCTCAACTCCATTCATAGCAACTTTATTCATAATAACCAGAATCTGGAAACAACCTAGATGTCCCATAACTGAGGAACGGATGCCGAAATTGTGGTACATTTACACAATGGAATACTACTCGGCAATTAAAAAACAAGGAAATCATGAAATATGTAGGCAAATAGATGGAACTAAAATAATCATCCTGAGTGAGCTTACCGAGAGGCAGAAAGATACATACGGTATATACTCAATTATAAGTGGATATTAGCCATAATATACAGGATAAACACACTAAACTCTATAGTCCTAAAGAATCTAAACATGAACTCAGTGACAGGCTCTCTGATCACCTCCCACTGGGGGGTGCAGCCTTGACAGTCCACAGTGGAAGGCAATGCAACCAGTCCTTATGAGATCTTTAAGTCTGGGGTCAAATAGAAGGGGAAGAGGACCTCCTCTAACAGTGGACTAGGGAAGAGGCATAGGAGAAGAGGGAGGAATGGTGGGATTGGAAGGAGATGAGAGAGGAGGCCACAGCTGGTATACAAATTGAATAAATTGTAATAAATGATAATAATAAAAATGTATTAACATAAAAAATAATCCTTTCAGACATGCCTATAACTCTATCTGACCTTGGCAATTTCCCAATCAAGGACTTCTTCCCAGATGACCCTATGCTGTGTTAAGTTGATACTTAAAATTAACTATGCCTGGAATCTATAAGCAGCTTTTAACTAAATCACTTATTTGTTCTATCTGATTTCTTGTAAGCATATAATATTTGAATAATATTCCTCATATAATTGTGGTGTTTCAGAATGTAAAAGTAAATATATTTTCAGTGGTCTTTATTCTTGAGCTTTCTTGCTTTTGCATAGACATGCTCCTTTAAAGAAGCCAGTCCAAATTCAAGTCAGACATCTTTAAAATAAACCCATGTGTGACCTATTTAAATCTACAAACAGCTAGAAAGAACTAGGACTTGAATTATACTTGATTCTTTCTGTGACTCCAGAGCTTTCATGAGAGCCTGATGCTGTACAGCATGTCCAGCCAAGATGCCCATGATTCTAGTCCAAAAAGGCTGATGAAATAGCATCCTTTCTGCCTTCATCTGCTGAGACAGTCAGAGAGTTTGTCACATAAAGGAAAACAAAATCACAGACATATAAGATAGCTACATTAATGTTGATAAAAATGGAAAAATTTTAAGAACAGAGTATGAACAATGCCTTTTAATGTAGTTTAGAGATAATTAGCATTAGTCATAACCCAAACCAGAAATACTTATAGACAAATAAATTAATTTCAGACACTAAGTAAAGAAACACCTAAATATAAAGGCTGGAGTTTTTAACTTAAAAAAAAAATAGAGGAGAAAATCCAGAGGATACTGTGTTGGACAAGCGGGATGGCAGTGACTGCACAGTGACCAGCAGAACTCTGGGTCCTAAAACACCAGAGCTTGTGTTTCCCAGGTGAGAGGAAATCCCATCCCATCGTGTGGGAAGCAATTGGGTTCATTCTCAGGTCACCCAGCTAAACCCGGAAGAGTTCCCGGGTCCTGGCAGACTCTCAGTCACCATCCCAAAGCCACATACCTGTGTGCTCTGATCTTCATCCAAGACTGAACTGGGCCCCACAACACCAGAGACTGGGTTTTCCAGAAGCGGGAAAACTCCATGGTGAAGCAAGCAATCGGGACCAACCTCAGGTCACCTAGCCAATCCCTGGAAAAGGTCCTGGGCTCCAGCAGACACTCAGCCACTAGCCCAGAGACCCATGTGTGCAACTGACTCACTGTCGCAAACAGAAATGTAGACCCCAAAGCACCAGAGACAGGCTTTCCCTGTTGGAAGGAACAACCACAGTGAAGGATACATCAGGTCCAATGTCAGGGCACCCAACCAAATACCCCAAACCTCCAAAAAGTTCTCAGAAAAGTTCCCAGGTTCCTGCAGGCACCCATTCACCAGTGTGGAGCCACTCCCCTGTGCCTGCATGCTCTACTCACCATCCCAGACTGACCTGTGGACCCCAAAACACCAAAGATTAGGTCTCCGTCTTGGGAGGAAACTCTACCCCATTGTGGAGGAAACACTAGGTGAAACCTCAGGACACCCAGCTAATCCCCTGAAAAGTTTTTGGGTTCCCACAGGCTGAGACTCTAGTCTCCTGCCACAGGCATGAGTGCTGCACTCACCTGCCACTGATTACCTCTTAGGTACTGAGGCACAGCAAAGTACTCACAAACCAAATCCAAGAACACAACAAAGACATCATCCACCAAAGACCAAGTAGGCTTCATCCCAGGTATGCAGGGGTGGTTCAATATACAGAAATCCATCAATGTAATCCACCACATAAACAAAATGAAAGAAAAAAAAACACATGATAATTTCCTTAGATGCTGAAAAAGCATTTGATGAAATCAGATATTCATTTATGTTTAAAGTCCTAGAGAGATAAGGGATACAAGATACTTAACTAAACATAGTAAAGGCAATGTACAGCAAGCCTATACTCAACATCAAACTAAATGGAGAGACGCTTAAATCAATCTCACTGAAATCAAGGACAAGGCAAGGCTGCCCACTTTCTTCATATCGCTTCAACATAGTTCTTGAAGTCCTTGCCAGAGCAATAACACAATTAAAGGAGATCAAGGAGATTCAATTCAGAAAGGAAGAAGCCAAAGAATCACTATTTGCAGATGATATGATAGTATACCTGAGTGTCCCCAAAACTCTACAGGGAACTCCTACAGCTGAACAACACCTTCAGCAAAGTGGCTGGATACAAAATTAACTCAAAAAAATCAGTAACCCTCTTGTATACAAAGGACAAATGGGCTGAGAGAGAAATTAGGGACACTATATCCTTCACAATAGCCACAAAGGATATAAAGTAACTTGGTGTAACTCTAACCTAGCAAGAAAAAGACTTGTATGAAAAAACAGACAAAAAAACAAAACAAAACAAACAAACAAAAAAAAACCAAAAAGCCAAATTTCATGTCTCTGAAGAAAGAAATAGAAGAATATATCAGAAGATGAAAGATCTCCCATGCTCATGGCTTGGAAGGATAAACATAGTAAAAATGGCCATTTTACCCAAAGCAATCTACAGATTCAATGCAATTCCCATCAAATTACCAACACAATTCTTTACGGACCTTGAAAAAAAATTCTCAGTTTCCTATGGAATAACAAGTATCCAAGAAAAGCTAAAACAGGATTTACTGTAGAAAATCCTCTACAGTAAAAGATCTTATGGAGGTATCTCCATCCCTGATATCAAGATGTACTCTAGAGCAACAGTAATAAAACTGCATTGGACTGGCATAGAAACAGGCTGGTGGATCAATGAATTTAATAGAAGACTCAGAAATAAATGCACACACTAATGGACAGCTCATTTTTGACAAATACCAAAAATATACAATGGAAAAAAGACAGCATCTGCAACAAATGGTGCCGGTCTAACTGGATGTCAACCATGTAGAAAAATGCAAATAGAAAAATACTTATCACTTTCAGCAAAGTGGCTGGATACAAAATCAACTCAAAAAAATCAGAAGCCCTCCTGCATACCAAAGACAAAAGGGCAAAGAAAGAAATAAGGGAAACAACACCCTTCACAATAGACACTAATAACATAAAGTACCTTGGGGTGACACTAACCAAGCAAGTGAAAGACCTGTTTGAGAAAAACTTCAAGTCTCTGAAGAAAGAAATTGAAGAAGATATCAGAAGATGGAAAGATCTTCCGTGTTCATGGATTGGTAGGATCAACATTGTGAAAATGGCCATCCTGCCAAAAGCAATCTACAGATTCAAGGCAATTCCCATCAAAATACCAACTCAATTCTTTACAGACCTTGAAAAAAAGATTCTCAGCTTCATATGGAGAAACAAAAAACCCAGAATCTCCAAAAATCCTGTACAACAACAGATCATCTGGAGCTCAAGCTGTACTACAGAGCAATAATCATAAAAACTGCATGGTATTGGCATAGAAACAGAAAGGAGGATCAATGGAACTGCATAGAAGACCCAGAAATAAACCCACACACCTATGAATACTCGATTTTTGACAAAGAAGCCAAAACCATTGAATGGAAAAAAGACAGCATCTTCAACAAATGGTGCTGGTCCAACTGGATGTCTACATGCAGAAAAATGAAAATAGATACGTATTTATCACCCTGCACAAAACTAAAATCCAAGAGGATCAAAGACCTCAACATAAAACGGTTAGAAGAAAAAGTGGGGAACAGCCTAGAAGTCATTGGCACAGGAGACAACTTCCTGAACAGAACACCAACAGCACAGGCTCTAAAAGCAACAATCAATAAATGAGACCTCATTAAACTGAAAAGCTTCTGTAAAGCAAAGGACACTGTCATCAAAACAAAACGCCTGCCTACAGATTGGGAAAGAATCTTCACCAACCCTTTATCTAACAGAGGGCTAATATCCAGTATATATAAAGAAATAAGCTGAAAAGCAACAAACCAAGTAATCCAATTAAAAAATGGGGAACAGAGCTAAACAGAGAACTCTCAACAGAGGAATATCGAATGGTAGAGAAACACTGAAAGAAATGTTTCACATCCTTAGCTATCAGGGAAATACAAATCAAAATGACCCTGAGATTTCACCTTACACCCATCAAAATGGCTAAGATCAAAAACTCAAGTGACAACACATTCTGAGTAGGATGTGGAGAAAGCCCCCCCCTCCATTGTTGGTGGGAATGTAAACTTGTACAACCACTTTGGAAATCAATCTGGTGCTTTCTCAGACAATTAAGAATAGTGCTTCCTCAAGACCCAGCTATACCACTGCTAGGTATATACCCAAAATTTGCTCAAGTATACAACAAGGACATTTGCTCAACCATGTTTGTAGCAGCTTTATTCATAATATCCAGAATCTGGAAACAAACCAGATGTCCCTTAATTGAGAAGTTAATAGATTAATTGTGGTACATTTACAAAAGTAAATACTGTTCAACAATTAAAAAAAAAAAAAAGAAAATCATGAAATTTTCAGGCAAATGGTTGGAACTAGAATAGATGATCCTGAGTGAGGTATCCCAGAAGCAGAAATACACATATAGTATATATTCACTTATAAGTGGATATTAGATATATAATATAGGATAATCATACTAAAATCTGTACAACTAACAAAGCTAAGCAAGAAGGAGTACCCTGGGTAAGATGCTCAATCATCATTCAGAAAGCCAAATGGGATAGACATTCAGAAGATAGAGAAAACGAGGAACAGGACAGGAGCCTATCACAGAGGGCCTCTGAAAGACTCTACCCAGCAGGGTAGTAAAGCCTCAGGATTATGCTTACACACATAGGGAAACTTTGTGCAGAGTGCACGGAATCTTATGAAAGAAAGGGGAGATAGAAAGACCTGGAGGGGACTGGAGCTCCACAAGTAGAGCAACAGAACCAAAAAATCTGGTCCCAGGGGTCTTTTATGAGATTGATACTTCAACAAAGGGCCATTCATGGAGCTAACCTAGAACCCTTGCACAGATGTAGCCCATGGCAGTTCAGTATCCAAGTGGGTTCTGTAGTAAGTGGAACAGGACCTGTCTCTGACATGAACTGATTGGCCTGTTCTTTGATCACCTCCACCTGAGGAGGGAGCAGCCTTACCAGGCCACAGAGAAATACAATGCAGCCAGTCCTGATGAGACCTAATAGTTTAGGGTCAGATGGAAAGGGAGGAGGACCTCCCCATCAGTGGACTGAGGAAGAGACATGCAAGGAGAAAATGGAAGGAGGGTGGGATTCGGTGGGGGGAGGGAGGGGGCTCCAGCTAGGATACAAAGTGAATAAATTGTTATAAATAAAAGAATTTAAGAAACCATTACGCAGATTACTGACTCAGCATATTTTAACATCTTTATTGGTTCACAATTTCAACATTCATAAATAAGGGTCTCCATTGGCATAGAAAAGAACTTCAATAAAATGTTACAATATAATATAAAAGATATCAAATGACAATCATTTTTAAATAAATGGATATTATTTAGTAATGAAATTTGGTTATGGTCTTAGTCACAGGCTATTTTAAAAGACATAATAATATAATGCAGTTTTGTCAAACAGCATCTGTGTATTTTTAGACAAAAATTCTGGATATTAAGTGAAAAAAAAACTGCTGTCATGTGTAAAAGTTATAGAAAATTTAGTGTTTAATGGTTATGATGCAAACATTTAGATTCTATCAGAACATGTATGGTAACTTAACAATAAAACTATAAAATGATTCATAAAACTTTAAACGGGATAACTTCTAATGAGGAACGGAGCAATCAGTTCATAAATTTTATGGTTCTGCAATTAAGTTTTGGTTGATAGAGCAGCTAAGTTTAAATCTAGGGGCCCATGACTTCTGATAAATGAAAACTTGCGACTAGCATTGGTAAAATAGACTCTTTTTAACATACCTAAAATACTCACGTTCCAAGGTATTTCATCATATCTTGATACTAAATATTCTATATTTTAAGAAATTCAATATTAATTCCTAGTTCTATGTTATTATACAGTTTTATGTATCTTTGCCCTTTCAACCTATTTTGAAAATTTTTGGAGCCCATAGCTAAGGGAATCTCTAGCCTTAATGGTCATGTTATGTTAGATTTTGACAAATTAAGTCATCATCTTTTGATAAACAGTAAATTAATTCACCAAAGAAAATGACTACTGATCCATATATAACTGCTCATGAGTTGTGTTCATCTTTACTGAGATAATTTTAAGCTGAATTTGGTTAAAGTATTAAGCTTGATGACTAGTATATGCCTACATTACTATATAGCTAGTATTATTTACCTATATTATTACATAGGTAAATTATGGACAATCGCAAACAATCTAGTTCATACACAAGAGCTTGTCTGTCAGCAAGTGCAAATGTATAATCCAGCACCCTCAACTAAAGCCAGAACGATCTCCCTCACATCTTGGAAGCTGTCACTTTGTGTAATAGAGGATTTGTACCCCTTGACCAACATTGCCCATTTCCTTCTTACAGCTGCCTACTCTTTGCCTCCAAGTTTAGCTAGTTTGAGTCCATATGTAAGCAAGGTAATACAGTATTTGTCTTATTCCACTTTATTTCATTATCATCACAGTTTCAGAAAGCAAATTCTCTCATCTTCATTTTATTTGCATATATATACTGAATGTTGGAGTTGTCTACCTCTAAGACAGCTCTGTTAATAACGTTTTAAGAATGTTCTCTGTGATGACTGTCAAATGTACTTCAATAATAAACCACGATGTCTTTCCTCAACACAATGCATACTCCTTTCCTTTCTTTTAAGACCAATTTTAACACAAGCAAAACATCAATCATTACATTGTGATTTTATTTTCTTTTTTTCCTGATGATTACAAAAGTAAGATTTTTGCATACATGCATGTCTTTAGTTGAGAAATGCCTATGTGAAATATATCCTAAGTTTTAATTTGATTTTTGTTATTTTTGTTTGTTATATCTCTAGTATCTGGTATATATAATATACTAACTCCATATAGCATATGTGATTTCCAAACAAACTATTCTATTTCATAAATTTGTGCCATACTATTATGTCCTTTACTGAGAAGAGACCGTTATATGTGTTGTAGTCATCATTCACCATTATGTGTTGAATTATAGCCATAGAATGTATGCTCACTTTTCTATTTCTGGGAATATGCTATTGACCCTGTAATTGGTATGACATTGAGCCTATAAGTCATTGTATGTAAGAGGGACCTGGTGAGAGTGTTAATTTTTCCAATCCATGAATGGTATATGTACTCTCATTTATCTTGCCAATTTTAGCTTTTACATCCATGTTTCCTATTTTTTAATTTTATTTTATTCTTAGGAGAGAAAGGGTTTATTTTAGTTCACAAGTCTGTCATGTTGGAAAGTCAAAGCAAGGTCCACAGCAATTATTCACACCCACAGTTAATCCCATTAAGAGAATAAATATATGCAGGTTTAGCGCTGAGCTTCCCTTCTCTATTTTTTAAACCTATTTTAATTGATAATTTCGTGAATTTCACATCATACATCCCAATCACACTCATTTCCTAGTCCTTTCATATTCACCACCTACACTTGTGATCTCCTCTTGAAAAGAAATTTTTTTTGATATTTTTTTATTTTTGTTAATTACACTTTATTCACTTTGTATCCCCCATAAGCCTCACCCTCCTCCCCTCCCGATCCCACCCTCCCTCCCTTCTTCACGCATGCCCCTCCCCAAGTCCACTGATAGGGGAGGTCCTCCTCTCTTTCCTTCTGATCATGGTCTATCAGATCTCATCAGGAGTGGCTGCATTGTCATCTTTTGTGGCCTGGTAAAGCTGCTCCCCCATCAGGGGGAGGTGATCAAAGAGCAGGCCAATCAGATTATGTCAGAGGCAGCCCCTCTTCCCATCACTATGTAACCCACTTAGACACTCAACTGCCATGGGCTACATCTGTGCAGGGGTTCTAAGTTATCTCCATGCATGGTACTTGGTTGGAGTATCAGTCTCTGGGAAGACCCCTGTGTTCAAATTTCTGGTTCTGTTGCTCGCTTTGTGGAGTTCCCGTCCTCCCCAGATCTTACTATTTCCCACTTCTTACATAAGATTCCATGCACTCTGCCCAACAGTTGGCCATAAGTCTCAGCATCTGCTTTGATAGTCTGCAGGGCAGATATTTTTAAAAATTAAAAAAATATAATTTTAAATTTAAAAAAATCTTTCTGACCCTTTGTGCAATGATCTGCTCCTCTACTTACCTCAAGTTTTCTTTTACACCCACCACAGCTGTCCCAGATGCCTTGACTCCAGTTCTGCTGTGCATGTACACTTCCCCTCTTTCTGCTTCTCTGTCACCTGGTTTTTCTTTGTACTGGCATTGGAAGCTGCAGTGTGTCACACAGCGCACCCTTTGGCCAAAGAGCCCCACTTGCAAATGTTCACTGAAGTGAGTAATTGCTCTAGTTCAAGCCCTTGTGCTTCTGCTACATTATCAATAGTGGATCTCCTTTTGGGACAGCTCTCAGATACCCTGTTGTTGCTCTGTGTCATGAAAATCCTGCAGCTTTGTTTCTGCAAGACCCTCATGTTACCGCAATTCACAGATGCAGTTGATTTGGGGTGGGTCAACTCAAAGGCCTGGATCTGGGCATGAGTGGTAGCTGAGTGGTCAACCCAACAGTTTTCCCAAGCTCATGCCACCAGGGCACCCCTGCACTGCCCAGTGAGGTGCCAGGCCAGCTCTCCCAAGTACTACCGTCTGTGAGGGGACAGGCTATATTTCCCACGCCCACACCACAAGGACAACAAGGGAGCAAGGCCACTTCTCACCAACTCACACTCTTAGGGGCAGCCCACTGGTGCCCACACCACCAGGGCCAGTCCTCCACTGCTGGCCAGGTGAGGAGCGTGGCCAGCTCTGATACTACTATGGAGCCCCAGGGTGCTGTAGTCAGTGAGGAAAGAGGCCAGGTCACCAAGGGACAAGCTCAGCATTACTCTCAGACATCAACAAGGCTTCATGGGGCAGCCCAGACCTCGGATACTTGAATGGCCTTTGGTGGCAACACAGACCACAGAGAGCAACACAGGCCCATGCTCTGATAGGGCGACAGACCCAGGCAGATGAGGCCTGGAAATCACCATGGCCTCGGATGGCAGTACAGACCTCTCATTAAGCTGTTTCTTACCACCACTGAGTTTAGAGTTTTGCCTCTCCTCATAGTGCACAAACCATTTCACTTCCTGGAAGGCCTATCTTTCCAATTTTTTAATAAAGTTTTTTGTTTGTTTGTTTGTTTTATTTTATTTTTTTAGTTTTTTGACTAAAGTGTCTAAGCAGGAATTTGTTTTGTTTGTTATAAAGAACATAATTTTCTTAGTTTTCTTTAAGCATTGTACTCAGTGAAAAGATAACAAATCTACATAGTGATTTTGTATTTTGTAGCTTAACTCAATGTGTTTATTAGTTCT
Source organism: Psammomys obesus (assembly GCF_907164565.1). NCBI lineage: Eukaryota > Metazoa > Chordata > Mammalia > Rodentia > Muridae > Psammomys > Psammomys obesus. Next base: position 20,431,435 of record NW_026596057.1, on the reverse strand, counting down.
AAACTTTTTTCCCAATTGTCTTAAGATATTTTTCTTTTTCTTTTCTTTCTTTCTCATATATGTATATGAGAAAGAACATGGCCAGAACACATGCAGAATAATTTACTTCTATTTTACTCTGGATAGTTTTAAGTATTTCTTTTCTATTTAAATATTTATTTATTACAATTTATTCACTTTGTATCCCTGCTGTAGCCCCTTCCCTCATTTCCTCCCAATCCAACTTTCCTTCCCTTTTCTCCTACTATGCCCTCCCCTAGTCTACTGATAGGGGAGGTCCTCCTCCCCTTCCATCTGACCCTAGCCTAGCAGGTCTATTCAGGACTGGATGCAAGGTCTTATTCCGAGGCCTGGCAAGGCTGCATCCCACAGGGAGTGGTGATCAAAGAGCCTGCCAGAGACAGCTCCTCCTCCCCATATGAATATTATAGAAGACATTTTAGAATCCTTCCACATTGATAATAAGCTGTATCCAAGAATAAGTAACCTGGATTCTTACATTATAAAAAACATGATTTTACCAGTGATTTCTACCAATATTAAAAGAGAAAAACAGCGATATTATGTTTTAACTTCTTATGAAAAATAAGAAAGCCAAAACTTCTCCTTTTGTGGAATGAGTGTCAATCTGATATAACAAAGAAACCAAATACAATGGGAAAAATCATGTCAAGGTATGCCAAAAATTATAAACAGGTATGAGAAAATAATTGGACAGCATATTAAGGGATCAAACATCATGACCAAAATGGATTTGTCCTTGTGAAGAAAATATAATTTAATGTGCAGAGCACCACAAAAAAATTAAAATCTGCATAATCCTTTCACTAAGTGCAGAAAGTAAAATTTTCAATTTTAATATTCATTCATGATAGATTATCTACAAAGTAGAAATTCACAGGTGAATGGATGGAACTAGAAAAAAAAATAGCAGCCTGAGTGAGGTGTTCCAGACTCAGAAAGATATATATGGCATATATTCTTTTATATGTGGATAATCTCCTTTAACTTAATGGTAACCAAGCAAACTGTAGAAATCTAGAAGTTAGCCATGAAGGAAGGGACTAGAGAGTACAGATAGGTTTACTTAGGATAGGGAAATAGAATAGTTACAGAGGAACTGGGCAGGGTCCTGGATTGGAGTGATCACAAGGTGAGGAGAATGATAGGGAGAGTTAAGGCAGGAAATAGGGCTAGAACATATGTGTGGTAATAATAACTTTGTCCTATAACAAGGTGGGTTTTAAACCATCCCTAAGAGTGACCAGGAAACTAATGCAGAAACACTAGCTGTGTGCATGTGTGTTTTTATTATACCTATGAAGACAGGATGAATGACAAGAAAGATAAGCCCATCTTTTCACTGACAACATAGCATTATTAAAGCTTTAAAAATCCAGAAGATATTTATAATCATCTTTTTTACCATCTGTCTCACAAGTGTCAGGCTTGCTTAAGTCTCTGCCATTCTCATCTGGTGATAGGCTGCTGTGATCCATCTGTATATATGCCACATGCCAGTTGCTTGACTGATACTAATTTGAGCAGTCCAAAATCTAAAAATACCCATGCATGGGCTTCTAGGTATTTCTCTCTGGTATCTGCATATATGTGTTTAAAGATGACCTTAGTCCACAGTGGTGCAAACCAAGGTGATTTTCAATAGAGGCCCTTGCTTACACCTGTCATGCATTTAGGCCATTTTGTATACCTCCAAATAGTGAGGTTTGGCTACTAAAGAGACATAACTCTTAACTGAATTTCATTTAGGTTTGAAGATTTGGTTAAAAGGACAATTTTGTTTCAGTAGAATAATGAGTACTTTGCAAGGCTCAAAGTAAATCAAAATCAGAAACGATGAAAGGTAAATGGAAGGATCAGTATAGATAGTACGCAGATGATGCCCACCTAAAGATCCGAAACAGTGCCTTCTGCAAAGGAGAGAGGTTGGAACAGTCTTCTAGCTTAGGAGTTAAAGCTCACTTATACAGGTTAAATTTAAGATTTTATTTGCAAAATAATAATAATGTGTTTTAATTTAGATTATCACATTTCTGCCTTTTCTCAAAGTACAGTAGACATTCAATATACAGCACATGGCCACTCTGTGTCATTGTTTCATCCATTAATAATACAGATGGAATTACAGATGAAATTTGGTTTTTACAATTAAGTGATTACACGTTCTGAAATAATCACAAGGCTGTTTATTATTACATTATAATTACATATGATGTTAAACCTATAAATTATTCAGTCAATAATGGCCTGTCACGAGAATGCTGTTTGTTAAAAGTACTTTAAGAGAATCAAAGATAATGAATCTTTAATGTCCAAATTCTCATTGTTAAATTAGTAAGTCTGTGTAGCCTATTAGAATGAGTAGCCAGAAGGCAACGACAGGCTTGGCCAGGTGTAGACAGCCCTGTTTGTCTCCAGTGAGACTCAATTCACCTGCAGTTTCAATGAAAAGGGAACACCTATTTTTTTACACAGATAAATGAAAGAAAATATTTGACTTTCTTATTATTCCTGTTTCCGAATGCTAGCACAAATGAGTCGCTTGACTCTTACATGCAGTTATAGAAAGTGAAAAAAAAAATGTCTCTTGAGATTGGCTTCAGGTGCTGTACCTCACAAATAATAGAGAAACTCAGAGAAGAGAACAGTTTTCACTTTTTGACTAAGGGTTACATGAGCCGCATTGTTAGAACATCTTAACTCCAGGTCTCAGTTGCATACTCTCACTCTCTGATGAAGATACATGTTTGTGATATAATTTTATTTCTCTAAGAAAGAAATGTATATCAAAACAAAAGGACACTAATTTACATTAATAAAAAGGCAAGACTTTTTAAAACTTTTTCAGTAAGGGATATTTATTGCATAATTGAGGTTAAAACAAAGAACTACTGTATTTTAGTAAATAAAAGCAAAAACAAGAGCAATGAAACTGTAATATCAGCCAGCACCAAGGCAAGTATTTTATTTTATTTTTTTAGAAATTTTAGGGAGAGACTAATACACACAAACATGCACACTACAAAAATGTTTACACATATAGATGTGATGTTCATTTCATGTGTATATTTATACATGGTTACAAATCTGAAATATGTCTGTGTGCTTATTTGTGTTTTTTTTAATACAAGGTAAGAAAAATACCGAGATATAGAAATATAGAATGGAAATACATTATTGTTAGTCTCTGCAAAATATAACGATGTAATATAGAAAATATTTTGGCAAATTGGAGAATTAATTTTAAAATATAACATTTTTCTTATTTTTTGTAGTATTATTTTTCCTCATGAGGCTCACAGTAAGTACATAATGTTTCTATTAGCAAACTAAATAAAAGGTTATGTTGGCATAACAAGTATATCAACATGAAACTTAGTTTTGTACAACAACTACCTATTATTTTATAGAGTTATCTAAGTGAAAGGTGAAAAGAAAGAACTTTTTTCTTGAGTTTCTATTACTTTAAATATTCTCAATAATACTGAGTGAGCATCTGTGGAGGTTTTTGACATATTCTTCAATTTGAGCATGCTTGTGAAAGACTAACACAAAAGTGTAGGTATGTTTCTAAGACGACCTAACCACTTCCTGTCCGGATGCTATATTTGCATTGTGTAGGATAATGACAGCATTAATTCTGGTCAGAGGTGAATGTGAATTTATATTAAAGATGCACCAAACACTTTTTTCTGACTATAGAATGTACAACCATAAACCATTCAAAGAATTATGACCATCTCTTTCCTTGCTTTTCTTTCTTTTTCTTTTTTTTTCAATTTTTTATGAAATATTTATTATTTATTATAATTTATTCACTTTGAATCCCAGCTATGGCCCACTCACTTGTCTCCTTCCAATCCTTCCCTCCTCCCTCTTCTCCTCCTATGCCCCTCTGATAGTCTGTTGATAAACCCTTTGGTAAATGAAGGGTTTAAATGTTCATTTAAACGTCATGAAAAAAAAAATACTTTGTAAGTTAGGTCTCAACAATTAATACCTAAAATGATAGTTGTGTTGCTGACAAATGTACTGTTATAAGGCCGCCTTTGTGTTTTTGTCAAGGGGGATGTGTATTTGAGTAAAATATTTGAACAAGGGTTAAAGAGAATATATCATTCATTGTTTATTTTTGTTTTTATTTACAATTTAAAAAATCTCCCCAAATCCTCATCTATTCAGTATATATTTGGAGTTCATAAAATGCAATCTCCTTTTCTAAGATGTGATGACCTATGTATCAAAGAGTATAGCACCAATTTCAGAAAACGGATAAAGTGAGCAATGCTGAAATTAGGATTTCTGAGTTAAGCTGCTTTTTGCTAAGTTATCTGGGCAGGTGTGCGGCAACTGGGAAATGTGGGCAGAGATCTGAGGGAAGCGAGAGCATAGGCTCTATCTCCATCTGAACAAAGCCAGTGTGGTAAAGGGCAAAACAAATGTCAAGTCGTGAATCTGGGGGGGGGGGTTCTGTCTGTTCAGATAGAGAGAGAGGCCATCACAGAGCAACAAGAACAAGAAGGAAACGGCAGGAGAGAAGATCAAAGACACAGCTGCTGAGGATGAAGAACCAACATTGTTTCGTCTGTGGTTGTTATAAGCACTCTGATTTTACATGGATTGGAAAGGGAAATGACTAGTGTTTTCTTCGACAGAGATTGGTGAGCTGGGTCAATGTGGAATGATGATTCGATCAGAATTATGTTCTGAAAATACTGTATTCATAGACACTGAATGGTTATTTGAAAAACCACAGTTTTAGAGATAATGTTTACAAACAAGAGGTAGAAACTATCTTTCTAGTTAAAGGATGATATACTGAGTATCAAATAAATAATATTCTAAGGTTAACAATATCATAAATACTGAAACTACGTAAATTTTCGGTTTTTCTCTTTTATCTAGAAAATGATTCTGCATAGACACCATGACATCTTTGTTTTACTTAAGCAGAGGTGAAAATACACAGTAATTTCCCATACCAAAATTTCTCCAGAGGCTATATAATTAACATCAAGGAAGAGACTGACTTCAGATCACTCTCTTCCAATCTGAGGCACTTGGGGGAGAAGACAAATGAATTAGAGATCATGGTATTTAACAGTTAAAGACTAACCACTTTTTCTTTGAGATGAGAGACCTTCTAAAAACATACATTCAGTACTTGGTTACTGAGCTACCATGGGCTACATCCAAGCAGAGATTCTAGGTTATATCCATACATGGTCCTTGGTTGGAGAAACAGTCTCATATAAGACCACTGTGCCCAGATATATTTGGTCCTTGTGGAGCTCCTATCCTTTCCATGTCATACTAACTCTGCTTTCTTTCATATGATTCCCTGCACTCTGCTAAAGGTTTGGCTATGAATCTTAGTATCTGCTTTGATACACTGCTAGGTAGAGTCTTTCAGAGGCCCTCTGTGGTAGGCTCCCTATCCTGTTACTTGTTTTCTCCTATGTCCAATGCCCATCCCATTTGTCTTTCTAAGTGAGGATTGATCATCTTACCCTGGGTCTTTTTTCTTGTTTATCTCCTTTAGGTGTATAGATTTCATTATGTTTATCATATCTTATAGGTCTATATAAGTGAGTATATACCATGTGTATCTTTCTCCTTCTGGGATACCTCACTTGTGTAGTTCTGAATGAAGATTAAATCAGTACCTTATATGTGCTAAGCAAATGGTCTTTTACTGCACTATAATGGAGCTCCTGGTTTTGCTTTCAGTATCAGCCATCTTAGTCATGTTACTTCTTAGACCAGCTGTCTTAGTTCTCACATTCTGTAGCATTCCTGTACTTAGCTACTTTTTTTTTTTTTTTTTTTTTAGCCTTGGCTGTCCTGAACTCCCTTTGAACTCACAGAGATCCACCTGCCTTGGCCTCCAGTGCTGGGATTACAGGTGTGTGTCAGTGCACCCAGCTACTTTTCTGGTACTTTATAGACTACTCTGGCAAAGAACAATTTAGGGGAGAAAAGATTTGTTTATTTTACAGTTCCAGTGGGGATTATGTGCATGAAGTAGGGAATAGCAGCAAGCGGCTAATCAAACAATCAGGAAGCAAACTGAGCACATTTCATACGCACATGAAGTCTAGGAGTCTTGATTGGGAATTTTCTTTTCTCTGGCAGTTAAAGAATTAAGAGGCAGGATAATTCTCAAGCAGATCAAGTAGCAGTAGAGAAACCTCCAACAGGAGCTGACAGAATCAGAAGAAAGGCTTTTATTAGGGGTAAGGAAGTACACAGAGTGGGCACAAAGAGATTCAAGAAGTCACATCCCAGCTTCTCTTTGAGGACTAGGAGTCTTAAAAATCTTTAAAGGGTTTTCTTCCACTAATGTATGGTTGGCCAGTTTGAAGAAAGACAGAATGGCTCATGTGCCCACAGATAAGCCTCATTAGGTGTAGAAACCACACTTATGGGTAGACCCCTGCTTTTAGAGGGTATTTTATGTTTATTATAAGTTTTTAATAATTTTTTATTTTGTCAGGACATATTTTGCTTATGTATAGTGGTTTCTGATTTTGTTTCTATGGGTTTCTGTGTGTGCAAATGTGCATCTCTCATCATCTGTATAAGGTTTTTTGGTTCTTTTTGTTTGTTTGGCCCAACTATGACTTTTGTTTGTTTATCCCTTATTTTACTGTTTTTTAAGATATATATTTGTTTTCTAATTAAGGAGAGAAAGAAATGGTGCAAATTGGAGTGGGTGAGGATGTCTCTATGATCTGGGAGAAGCTGAAGGAAGAGAAACTGTAACCAGAATCCATTATAAAAATAATCTAGTATCAATACTTTTTTCTATCTGCAGATGGCATATCTTCTAAGTTAAAACTACAAGAGTTCATGAAAATAAAAATAAATAACTAGCTTTAAAACATGATACAATATTATTAGATAACAATGAATTCTGTTTATAAATTTAAAAAAATAACCAATGAAAATTCATGCAACTTACTTTTTCATTGGACTCAAAGTACAAAATGTGAATAAATTTCATAAATCTGAAAAATTTTCAGAATAAATAGTACAATGTTTACCAAGTAGATAGTCTATATCCAGTTATATTGGTTCTTAAGATAACAGTTTTCTAAAAATTGATTTCCCCAAAACTTTCATATAAATTCAAATTCAAATTTTAGTTGTGCATGTGTAAAATAAAAAGTCTATTAGTAAATCAAAGCTATTTTAAAATAAATAAATAAATAACTACTTGATTTCAAGACTTATTTTAAGCCTATAATAGTTAAATGAGCATTGAGATATTTAAGTTATATACAATAACTTGGGAGAATAGAAACAGCAATCTTGAATTCAATCCACACATAAATTAACAGTTGTTTTTTTCTTAAACATAGGCACTAAACATAATAGGATTGACATTTCTATGGCAGTTTGTGGCTTCATGAGTGTGTGTGTGCAAGTATGCTTGCATGTGCATGTATGTGTGTTTGTGTGTGTGAATCTAGTACCCCAATTTGGAGAAAAAAATCATTTGGGAAAGCCTGGAAATACTTGTATTTTCAAGAATTAGAATCCTTGTAAAGACTCATAAAAATACATGAAGACATCTCCCAATATCAATCAAAAGGACATCAGAAAAGGGAGAGAACAGTCAACAGTGCAGGCGACTATCACAGAGGGCCTCTGAGAGACTCTAACCAGCAGGGTATCAAAACACATGCTGAGATCCATAACCAAATTTTTTTTGCAGAGTACAGGGAATCTTATGAAAGAAGAGGGGATCTTCTTACAGAAGATTCTTTCTATAAGAATCTATAAGAAAGAATCTTATAGAAAAACCTGGAGGGAACAGGAGCTCCACAAGGAGAGCAACAGAACCAAAAAATCTGGGCACAGAAATCCTTTCTGAGACTGATACTCCAACAAAGGACCATGCATGGAGATAACCTAGAACCTCTGCACAGATGCACCCCATGACAGTTCAGTGTTCAAGAGGATTCTCCAATATTAGGAACAGGGACTGTCTCTGACATGAACTCATGGGCTGGCTCTTTGATCACCTACCCCTGAGAGGGGAGTATCCTTACCAGTCACAGAACAAGACAAAGAAGACAGTCCTGATGTGTTCTGATAGACTAGGGTGAGATAGAAGGGGAGGAGGACCTCCCCTATCATTTGACTGGGGGAGGGACATAGGAGATGAAGAGGGAGGAGGGTGGGATTGGTAGGGCATGGGAGAGGGCTACAACTGGGATACAAAGTGAATAAACTGTAATTAATAAAAATAAAAACATAAAAAACAAACTGAATAAATTGTAATGTATAAATAAATAAATAAATAAATAAATAAATAGATAGATAAAAGAGATTATAAAAAACACAATAGCAAACTAAGATCTAAGGCTAGTATCTTTCTGAAGTGGGTCTAGAACATGTAGGAAAGAAGTAGAGAGGTTGGTTTGTAGAGCTAAATTTTATTTTCAATTTTTTATGTTGGCCCCTGTGCAGCGAACAATAGACATCTTTCCAATAGCAGTGAAGTTTGCTAATTTTAGGATTTCACGTACTTTTGGAAAGTCCTTTGCCTGCTGTTCCAAAAAATAATGTGCTTTAGGAGAAACACGTCTTCTAATTGACAGTCTTGGCAAGAAATGATGTTAATATTATTAATCTTTCTAGATTGAAATGTTATATTACTCAAATGCCATTTCCTGAAGCCCACTGATAGTTTTAGTGTTTGACAATCCATCAAGGCTAGAATTATTTGTGAATATTTTTAATATTGTAAAGAAAGATTGTCCTTGTTGTGGAACATTATGACACAAAATCAGTAATTTCCCTACTTATCAAAGCCAAAGCATGAAAATCAGACAGTGTAGTCCAATATCTTACTGGATAATGAGTCTATGTGTTTTGAGAAAATTTACTATGTTCTTTCATGTGTCCACAGTTTTGCTCACCAACACTCTGTACAGGCCAACTGGAAATTTTGAGAACATTTATACATGCAAGCAATTATTAAAAAAAAAATAAGAACAACAACAAAAACTTCCAAACAAAAAGGATTGCATTACATTCCAGGATTTTGAAAACTTTACAAGCTTCTCGGAACATACTTGCTTACATTGCTGGAATATAAAGCCAGTACATCCTTCATTCTGCCTATGTATTTAGATCCCAAAGCATAACTACTGTGTTTGTATATGAGAAGAGCCTTATATATAAAAATGAGCTATTTCAGATGTTGGCGCTTCTCTCATAATGAACTACACAGAGTGTGCAGAAAACAGTCCACAGACGTCACTCGTCTTGGCTGGGGTAACTAAACAATGTTGCCTAGCTGCTGCAGTTGCCATGAATACCGTGCTGGTTGCTGTCTCTCAACCAGGATTCTCCGTCTTTTGACAACGTATAAAGCAGTTACCCAGATAGTACTAGAAAGCGAAAAACCTCGTTTGCATTTCTCAAACTATAGAGCAAACATGTATCCTAACATTCAGAAGATTCGTTCCGAAGCAACTTCAGAAGATTCTTCAGGATATCTTTTATTTAAAAGTAAATGAATGAATAAATAAATAAATAAATAAATAAATAAATAAATAAATAAATAAACAAAACAAAACTAAGACTACTCAGTCGGGTGGATGTTACACTGGTAGAGACTGGTTCCATACAAAATCAAGTTCAACGTGTTTCAATGTGTAAATTATTGTTGACAAATAAGAAACTGTGAGTGGAGGCCTGAGCATGATATTTAATAAAATGGAGGTTGTTAGAGGTTTAGCAAGAGTGTCCGGATGTTAGCAGAAATGAAAACTGAGTAGAGTTTGGGCAGCAGGGTCCTCACTAGTGAGAGATTTCCCCAGGCAGTTTTATGGGTGAGCAGTGATACTGAGATCTCACAGTGTCACCTGTGGCCTGTCACCTCATTCCTTAGTGCTCTACACCATACAGCCTACCAGAGTGTTAGCGCTGTCAAGGTCTTCATTTTCTTGACAGATGACAATGTAGAAGTGATTTGTGAATTAATAACAATATTCTGCATTGTGATTTATATGGACTTTGCATTGGCTAGCTATACTTTTATGCTAATGAAGATCTATTAGACTTAAAATGAGGGCTAGGTGATTTACATTTTCATTGACTGTGAGAATTTAGGGTTTATTGCTTGGGGAAAGCCCTAATTCTCATATATTATGATTGACTGTTCTTGCTTTATGAGAATATAATTTGATTTCAGCCAGGTCTTACAATGGAGTTTAGCTTTTTTACCTTAATTTTTTTTTTGCTGCAGTGTTTATTTTGGTCTTTGCATAAATTATGTGCCAGAATGGTTTTCCCAAACCACACAGCTGCTCTCCAATTCCAGTGAATTTTGGTTAATGCACCATTGGCCTGGTCCATCTTGTGCCTGTCCATGTATTAATACCCAGCTGTGCACAGCTCAAAATTCTCTCAAGCATAAAATAAATAAGTTCCAATGACTTAGAACCTTCTGCTTCAGTTGATACAAGAGGATTTTCTTGTTTTGTTTTTCAAATTTAGCTAAGGTTTTTTCTTGTTCATAATATTTCAAATAATGAAAATATATGACAAATTTTAAACAAGTTACATTTCTATTTTCAAAACTATTTCAATATTAAGTTCTAAAAAAAGTTGTTTGAAATGCCTGCAATGCTAGTAACTAAAATATTAGTTACAAGTCCACTCACTGAAAGTGGTTTACAGTTAGTGGAATATATTTTATTGAATTCAGTCTAGAAATTAGGGTTATTATATTTTATTAAATATATATTTTTCTACCGAATACTTTAAAGCAATTAAATATAATACATTTGTATTACGTTCTCATAATGAAATTTTTATACCAAGACACACATAGAAACAAGTTAATTTTAAATGACACTGGCCTCAATATTTTTACATATATAGAAAAATAAATATTATCTTGCCAGAAATATTTATCAATATGCCAATTGCTGCTTTATTCTTATCTAAATTTTTATTTTTATTAAGAAACAAATGTTTTTTATATATTATATTTTGATCACACTTTTCCCCTTCCCCAATTCTTCCTAGCTCCTGCCCACCTTCCTCCAGCCACCCAATTCCAAGACCTGTTTTTCTCTCTCTTTAGAAAACAAATTGGCAAAACTTACACAGCTCATTATGTGTGTGAAATATGTGAGAAGTCTTGTTGCTTCAGACTTACAGCCAGAGCCAGCAGTGGGAAATCTGTGAATCTTGTGTGCATATTTTTATGTTCTCTGTAACTTTGAGGCACTTTATTACATAAGAAATGTAATACTTTCAAGGGCAGAGAAATTGCCAACCTCTTCCACTTCCACAAGTTGGTGGGAAATACATCTGAAGCAATTAAAGGAGCTGGCCTCTAGGTGTAGAGAGTAGCAACTCTAAGGAAAGATTGTGAGACAGCAGACAGTGAAGCAGAGAATCATACCTAGGCAGTCAAGCCTGTTAGTGTGACAGTTCTTTCCGTAACCTTGGAGTGTGTTAAAGGAGTCCCAGCCATAGCAGGCTTAATTGCAATCCCTAACAAAGATCATGACCAAATCTGATTTGATCAGACATCCAAAAAATAAATTTTATTTCATTTCTTATATAAAGTACATCTAACTTTTAAGCAAAAATTTAAACTGAAAAGTCAAATTGTACTGTAAAACATTTTATTGAATAAATCAACTATTTCATTCACATCATATATACCTTACAATAATCATATAACCTAGAGAACATCATTCTTCAATTTAAGAGTCACAGGAGTTTATGCCAAAGCTAACTTGTTTGCCTAACTAGTTAAAGAGTTAGACTGAAATTCTGTTTGATTCCAACTTCTCTGCAATCTATGATTCAGGTTCAAGAATGCCTGTATTTTAGGGAGTAGCCAGGGCATGCTTGTCTTTCTAAGAGACCGACTGAAATAACAGTACTGGAACATCTTTGAATATTTCCCCCTGTAATTACCTTAAGGGGAGCCAGAGAATTTCTTGGGTTTTGTTTTGTTTGTTTGTAGTTTTGCAGCACTTCCTGTGAACAAATAAAAACTCTAGAAGTAAAGAGTGCATATGATTGTTTAGGTGTCAATTTCTTCCTTAAAAATTAACCTTTTTTTCTCTGTCCTTTAAAAATGTGCTCATTGGTTTCTAATTCATGGCAATAGATACTATCTTTTTGTGCTATGAGAGCCCACTAACCGCCCTTGAAAAACAATTTCACATTATCATCATTAAATTGATTCTCTAGCTTCATAAGTACCAGTCTGACTGGAACTTGAACTTGAACCTGGACTTGGTCAGTAGGAAAAAGATAATCATCCAAATCATAGAATCATCTTGGGTATAATCAGATATAAGACAAAAAAAATCATTGATGCAAATTTCCGGTCTCTTATTTTTGATTATGTGTTATTGTTGTGGTCTTTATTATTTTAACTGTATGCTGATTTCTCCCGTATGGTAAGAAGCCATATTTTATATATTGGAGCCAGGGTCACTCTATACAGCCCTTCCTGTGCTGGATCTCTCTATGTAGACCACACTGGATTTCAAATCAGAGCCATCCTTCTGCTTTTTGCCTCCCTAATGCTGGGCTTAAAGGCATACCTTTCTGTGCTTGCATTTCTATTATCACTTATTCCTTGATTTTTATGTTTTATATAATAATTATGTCCATCTAGCTCTACCTCCCTTTAATTATCTACAATTCCTTGACCCTGTCTCCCTTCCAACTTCATGTTCTTTTAAATTAAATTGTTATTAATAAACCCCAGATTTCCGTTGATGTTGTGCATATGCACGAGAGTGTGGAACAATGCACCAGGCCATGGGGAACACACCAGCCACCGAGTTCTGTGGAAGATGGAGTGTCGGGTGTACCTAAGAGCCTGAGACTTGGCATCAATTCTCAGTGCTGCAGAGATAAAAAGAGAGAAGGGAGGCATGGAGGAAAAGAATTAGGTGACTCTAATTTATTATAAGTGTGCAAATATCTTAAATACAAATGCCAGTTTTTAGAAGACATCCCCAAAACATGAGAGGAGAGACTGCATTTTGTTATAAAAGGTCTAATCCTTCCCATATAAATTATATGAAGAGAAAACATGGAATAAACCAAGAGATCTACCCAGAATAATATTTTATCTCTTTCTTGTTTGTGCGTAAATTTGATGTGTGTTACAAAAGATTGAATGTAAAAAATGTAGGGTTTTTTTTTGTAAGAAATAATAGCTAAGTAAAAATAAATTTAATCCAGTAAATATGAGTCTGTGTACATTTAAGTATCAAATAGTTAAATAATATGAATGTAGATAAATAGATTAAATAATATTGGCTAGTCATCAGCTTTACATTAAGAATACACTGTCGTATTATTTTGATCAAGTTTAAACTGACAGCAATAGTAATGTATTGTTGGTTTAAATAGTTTTCTTTCTTGACTAGCATAAATTAATGTACTGTTTGCTTAATAGACAGTTGTACTGGATACCGAGGAACTTCTAATTATTTTGTTTATTTTGTCTTTTTCTTAAGTAATTATTTTATAATTAAGACTAACTTAGAATAGTGAGCTCTATTCCTAATAAAAGAAATATTGTATAAAGTGTTGACTGATAGCATATATTAAACATATAATTTGAGAATAATAAACAAGTTTATGTTCATTTGACTTACATACAAAACTTTTATGAGACCATGGTATTTTTATACAGTGATTATATTGTATTATAAAGATTAAAGGCAGAAATACTTTCATTATATAATAGAAAAGTAAAAAAGACACTTGTATTCTCCTGTTTCAGTTGCTGTTTCATAGGCTTATTGCCTCTCTGTTAACCTAGGCCTAGTCATGGAAACTTTTAGCCTCTGTACAATCTAACCTAGACCTAGACTGTTTTCAGCCTCTGAGACTCACAGCTTAATAAGCTCATCCTTTCTTGTTCTTACTGAGCTCTGGGCTGGCAGGTTCAACTCAGCTATTCTGTCTCAAACTCCTCTCCCAGCTGACTATTCGACTGAGCTATTTTCTCGGCTTCGGAATTGCTCTGTTTGGCCTCAAACTAACTCCAGCAATTTTTTCTAAATTTTTGGCTTCTTCTCATTTTCTAGCTTGTTCTTTCTTCACCTTTGTCTAGCTTGTGCTCTCATTCAACCTCTCTCTGTAAAACTTACCTCGTAAAACTGCCGTCTCCATGAATGGTCCTTGGATGGAGTATCAGTCTCAGAAAAAGACCCTTGTGCCCAGATATTTTGGTTCTGTTGCTATCTTTGTGGAGCTCCTGTCCTCTCAAGGTCTTACTATCTCCCCCTTCTTCCCTAAGGTTCCCTGCACTCTGCCCAAAGTTTGTTAATGAGTCTCAGTATCTGCTTTGATACAATCCTGGGTAGAGTAGGCTCCTGTCCTGTTTCCTGTTTTCGTCTTCTTCCAGTGTCTGTCTTATATGCCTTTCTGAGTAAGGATTGATCATCTTACCCAGGGTCCTCTTTCTAGCTCAGCTTCTTTAGCTGCACATATTTTTGTAGGGTTATCCCCTGCTTAGATGTAAGCTATAGCAGCTCAGTATCCAAGTGGGTTTCCTAGTAAGGGGAATAGGGACTGTCTCTGACATGAACTCAGTGGCTCTCTCTTTGACTGCCTCCCCCTAATGGGGGAACACCCTTACCAGGACACAGAGAAGGACAAGGCAGCCAGTTCTGATGAGACTTGATAGGCTAGGGTCAGATGGAAGTGGAGGAGGATCTCCCCTATCCGTGGACTTGAAGAGAGTCTTAGAAAGAGATGAAGGAAGGAGATTGGGATTGGGAGGGGGAGAAGGAGGAGCTACAGCTGGGATAGAGTGTGAATAAACTGTAATTAATATAAAAAATAAAAATTTAATTGAAAAAACTACCGTCTCTCCCCTCATTCTCTGTGGTGCTAACTTAAGTAACTTTTCTTTCCTCTCTGTTCTTGTGAGAGGTGGGCATATTCTATTCTGTGAAAATGTTCTCTGATTTGTCACTTTTTCTCACACTCAATAAAACATCACTTTCAAACATGGGCGCTTGATTATACAAACTAACTTCACCTAAGATTTGCTCGGACTTAAGCTTGTCATTTCCTGAAACTTGCTCTATATTAAGCTGGCCTTACACTCACTTCTGCTCACTTCTTTCTCCTGGATTAAAGCATGTTTGTACTCTAAACAGATCATGCAGACATAGAAGGTCTTTGGATGTGATCTCTTGCCAGAGCAGCCATGTTCTAAATTAAAATTCCTCTACAAAAGCACATTTTTTCTATTGATTTCATGTATTGTTAAAGCATATAAAACAGGACAAACATATATATCATCCAATGTAGTTATGTCATTAAATTTAACACAACTCAAAATATGTTTAAAACATTTTGTCATTATTCTTATTCAATTAAAACAATGCCACTAGTCAGGAAAGGAGCATATTAGAAAACTTACTAAAAGTTGTGGCCTCAATTTTCTTTCACTGGGTTCTTTTCATCATGTTAGTAAAATTTATAAATGTATCAAGGTCTTTAAGTTATAATAAGTGTGTTTTATGCATGTATGTTTACATTTTTCACAAAAGGGAAGTTTTAATAAGAGAAACTAAAGCAAAGAAAGGCAACAGTATTTTATAGGAAATACAGTTCCAAAGTGAACACTTGGGAACAAAATCATGCATATATAATAGTGTTCTATTTGTAAACAATTGCCCAAAAGTATTTGGGCAAAAGGAGGGTCACTATGGATTTGGGATGTTGAAGATGTCTAGGAGATTCTGAACTTTGGATGGACTTTGAATGCTATTCAAGTGTCACAGCATAAACAAGTATGTTCCTCATACTGGAAAACATGCAGAGATAACTAACTGAGACTTAGATGACCACTCTCTAATAAAAATATAATGTTGATCACATTGCAAGCCATATAAATGACTTTAAATTTTGTGACCACTTTAAGAAAAAGATATCAAAGTAAAAAGAATCAAAAATTTAAAAATCTGATATATGTTTCCAGTTTCTGGCAATTACAAATAAAGCTACTGTGAACATGATTAGGCAAATGTCCTTGTTGTATGGAGGAACATCATTCGGGTGTCTGCCCAAGAGTGGTATAGCAATTCTGACAAGTTTAAGATGGCATCTCAGAGTGGTTTTGATTTGCATTTCCCTGATGACTAAGGATGCTGAGAATTTCTTTAAGTGTTTCTCCACTATTTGAGATTCCTCTGTTGAGAATTCTCTGCTTAGTTCTGTGCCCCATTTTTAACT
The DNA here is from genome assembly GCF_907164565.1 of Psammomys obesus. NCBI lineage: Eukaryota > Metazoa > Chordata > Mammalia > Rodentia > Muridae > Psammomys > Psammomys obesus. The sequence continues at coordinate 20,415,157 of NW_026596057.1, read as the reverse complement.
GGATTATTTTGTTTGTTGGTGTTTTATTTTTTGAGTTCTTTATATATTCTGCATATTAGCCCTTTGTTGGAGGGAGGATTGGTGAAGATATTTTCCCAGTCAGTAGACTGCCTTTTCCTAGATCTCCCTCTACTGAAAAATGGATAAAGAAACTGTGGTACATTTACACAATGGAATACCACTCAGCCATTAAAAACAAAGATAGCGTGACATTTGCAGGCAAATGGATGGAACTAGAAAAGATCATCCTGCATGAGGTAACACAGACCCAGAAAGACATAGTGGTATATACTCACTGATATATATATATAAGTGGAGTTTAGTCACATATTACAGGATAGACATACTACAATGTGCAGACCCCATGAAGATAAGCAAAAAGAAGGACCCAAAGGAGCATCTCTGTCAGAATCTCAATCAGAAGGGGAAATAGAATAGACAGAAGTAATGATGAAAGAGTGGGTACAAGGACCATCAGAGACAATCACCCAGGGCCCAGAGGGGCTTATTGAGTCTGAAGCACCAACCAAGGACATGGTCTGGACCTAAATATGTACTTATAAACACCTGATGAGCATCTTAGGCTTCATGTGGCTCCAATTGTCAGGAGAGTGGGGGTTATCTGACATGACCTGCTTTTAGTTCACTTAGGCCACAGAGGAGGAAGATGAACTCAATTCTCATATGAATAGATGAGCTGGGATGTCTGTATAGGGGGTTCCCCTTTTCTGAGGAAATAGAGGGACTGGGAGGAGAGGCGGGAAAGACCTATGACAGAGATGTAAATTAAATTAATTAATATAAAAATCTAATGTATTTAACCAATCACATTTTGAATTACTTGATTTGGAGATGTTAATGATATGAAGTTGGTTTCTATGTGTTAACTTTTATTCTGTTCCTAATATAGACTATATGCTATACTCAGTGGCCCTTTCAGTGTGAACTAATAGTAGACTCGATGTTTCTCATCTACATGAGTTTGAATAAGTCTATACTATACATCCAGCCTCAATTGTTCTGCTCAGGCCACCTGGATGGGAACTTTCACAGGGGGAGGAGGTGGAATCCATATTGGATTATGTAATATGTTCACTTGATGAGCATAAAAAAACCCTATAATTCTAACTAAAATGTAAATTACACAAAAGCTAATGTAAGTGGCACTCTGGGGCTTATCTTGTAGAACCGGCTGCTATATTTGGCAGTATAGATTGCCTCTTTCTTCTCACACCTGCACAGACAAGTCCATTTATCTCACTGTCAAATGTAACCTGATTCCTGGGTTTTCCTCCTACAATTTTTATGTTTTATCTTCTAAAGAGTGCTCCATTTTTACTTCCACATTGTTCTGATTACACAAACTCACTCTTCCAGAGATGGCTCATTCTCTCATGCATATGCTGGAGTACCCTAAAGTCTTATGTAAACATTACACTATTTCTTGTTCAAATTCACAAGCCCATTATTTCACCACTCTTCCTTCAAGCAGAAAGCTGATGTTAAGCCTCGACACCTACCACATCATTATTAATCAGCAAAGCATCTCTACACACTTGCATACTTCCTTTTCCTTCAAACTCAGCAAGAGCTTCATTGATTCTTCACCATTCTTCTTTCCATATATTTCCAACTTTATGCTCTCAAACTTTAAGAAAATAAAGTAAAATAAAAGGATGAACATTTTTAGTTTCCTACTTAAAATATTTTAGTAGCTACCATTGCCTTAAATATAAGATTCCATCTGCAGACCTTATATATTGATTGATGTTTGTTTTTTTTTTTCACTTCTGAGAATTGAACCCAGAGCCTTGAAACTATTAGGCAAGAGTTACACTAAAGCCTACATTCTCAGCACTGTCTTCTTTCAGTTCCTTGAATACTTTATGAGTTGAGCTTCCCATTTAGCCAATACACAATTTCATGTAGCTCACTGCACACATTAAGCTGTACGTGCACACAGAGTAGTGAGTCTTGTTTATATAACCCTTTCCAGTTTACTTTCTTGAGCCATTGTTAAAATGTCTACCACGTGGCCACATATGCCTCACCTCATTTCCTTAGAGTTTCACAATATGACTAAAATCAAAGGCCACTTTAGAAGGGCTTGGGTTCTCGGAGTCTATACATAGTTTTATTCCAGTCCTTAATTGTGCTGTACTAATTGTACAGTACAAATTGTGTGTGTAACAAGCTGAACATGAATAAAATAGTTTTAGTCTATTCATCCTGACATTTCTGATATCTTTTCATGGGCATTTGCTGATATGAACTTGCAATCGGGATAGAAACATAACAATTTGGTGTAAGCACACTCACAAACATCTCCTCGTATGTAAGTCCAGCAGTCAAGTATAAGTAGTTTTAAAGTAGCACATTTAAGGAGTGCAACATTTTCAAAAGTAGAAACTGAATATTCATGAGAATTGTGTATAACCTGCATAACAATCGGTTCATCTTTAAACTGTTTTATCTGGGGGAAAAAAGCATTTTAACTCTAGCATTCATTGGCAACACCTGATGACAGAAAAAAGATATGGTGATTAGTGTTGAAATATCTGCAAATGAAACACGGAACTAGTTCACTCCTGACACAGATGAGGAAATGAGGATTCAAGAATCTTTCTGAATCTAGGACTCTAATTCTAGATATTTTATATGAGTGATGTATACAGTAAGAGAATGAGAAAAGGTGAAACAGATTCTCTTACACTGCTACACATTTCTTTGTATCTATAATGCACAGAAATGTTTAGATTAATACAGGTGTTAACATTCAATTTTTCAAAATAAAATATGCTAAATGAAATAATGCTAAATATCATAGTATGTTTCAAGAGTATGTGTTTATCTACATACATATGAATGAATGCACAAAGAATATAAATAAATTACATTTTCACATCTATGTCATATAAACAAAAAATGCTGTCATAAATTATTAATGAATAGGATTGTGTTCTGACTTCAATAGAAGGAAAATAAACTTTGTAAAGGTAACTTTTATTTACCTGATGTAATTGTCATCTCCAAGGCTTACTGCCTTCACCTATTAGCCTACATCTAGTCCTGGAAGCTTTTGGCTTCTGGACAATCTAACCTAGGTCTAGAGCGTGCTCTCAGCTTCAGCCTGAACTGTTGTATTTGACCTCAATCTAACTCTGGCAATTTGTTCTGTTCTTCTGGCACCTTCTCATCCTCCAGCTTCTTCTGTCTTCACCTATGTCTTGTTCTCTCTCTCTCTCTCTCTCTCTCTCTCTCTCTCTTTCTGCAAGTTATCTCTGTACAACTGTCCTGACAAAATTGCCTCCTCCCTCTATCTCTGCCTCTGAGCTGCTGTCTTTTCAATTGCCTCTTTTTCCTCTGTTATGAGAGTTGGACATATCCTATTCTACCAAATCTTTCTCTGCTTTGTCATTTTTGTCTGACTTTCAATTAGACATCACTTTTGAACAGGGTGCGTCCTTCTACAAACTAACTTTACCTTTTCTGTTTGGGATTAAGGGTGTGTACTAAGGGCATGTCTGTATTCTGACCAGGTCACACAGACCTAGAAGGTCTTTGGATGTGATCAGAGCAGGCATATTACTCGATTAAAATTTCTCTACAAAGCACTTAATACTATAATGACAAAAGTCAGCCAGAAAGTCTTAAATCCATCCAACATAAGCAATTTAACATGTGAATTAATTATGTATATTAATTCTATGCTAAAGTCTGGGTGCCTTATTACTTAGCATTTACTAACAAAAAATGTATACTGCTAGATAAACCATGAAAATATCAGAAGGACGGAGATAAAGAAAAAGCATCTTGCCCTGGGATACCATTTGTTTTCTGAGATTAACAGTGCAGGGAGTTCAACATGAACAATAAAGCTTGTTTCTGATATGAGGATGCCAAGAGTTACATAGGTGCTGATTGATCTTGGCCTGAAAGGACCACTGGAAAATTTGTAAGTGAGGGTGCATAGGTAAATAGCATCAGAAGGTTTGTTGTTGTTGTAGTTTTGTTTTGTTGTCTTTCTTTCTTTCTCTCTTTCTTTCCTCTCTCCTGTAAACTCATCTTCTCCTATCTTCACACTTCCATGAGGGACCTTGCTTATGTGCCCTCTCCGCCACAGATCCATCAGCTGCCTGGCCAGTCAAGATTATGTTGATAGTCACTGTCAAAGTCCAGGACAGGTAGAACCCTCCTATATTTGGTGAGGTAGATTTCTTCTGGGCAGAAGGTTGCAACATCACCTAGGCTTCACCTTCACTGACATCTCACTACAGCCCTACATCTTCTACCACAGGCAGAATCAGCAAATCCAAAGCAGGACACTGCAGGAGCTGATGCCAGCAGGGAGCAGGCACAGGGATCAGCAGTACATAGGCAGGGATTCCACAGCTACCATCTGACTGATTGCTCCATCCTGCCACTAGCCTCCAACCACAGGCTATTTGTATTTTATCTTTCTATCAAACTAAACATTAAAAAAAAACTATTCACCATTGCATTATATTTTCATAGTTTGATATTTACTATTGCTTCTATTTAGATTTTTAAAAATGTCTTTTTATGTGAAATCACATCCTCTCAAATGCATGAGAAACTGAAACTCCATTATCCTCATATAGCCAAAGGTGACATGGGAGATGCCCAGAAGAGCAGAAAAAAATGTTTCTAAAAGCATCTGTTTCCTGTGATAATTTTGGTTCCTAAAGTTGGCCTGGAACTCTGGTCTCTATAATCTGTCTAATGTTTAAGTGTACTAATGTTAAGCCATTAAACCGAGAGTAAAATCGTTATGAATGATAACTCCCAAATCAGGCTGTGACCTGCTACACCTCAGTGGATTTGGTAACCTGATCTTTTCTCATTCTGGTGTAACCTCAGAATCTCTGCTTCATTTAATTCCTTAAAGCTTAATTAAAAGCAGTATGAAAAGCCAAAAATAATAAAGATTAAATTTCCTTTTATAGTCTATAATGTAGTGATATCCATTTGAGAGAATCTGGAAGTTTTGGGCTCTAAATGGAAACACGACTCATGAAAATTTACTTACTCTCAGCTATCATTTTGCAGAGGGAAACTATGCTAATCTGTTGTTTGGTTGTGCTAGAAATATCAGGATTAAGCATCAGAAAAAATTGCATATCAGCCATACAATGTTCTTTTATCCACCTCTCTCCCGCTTCATGGACATGTTTAAGCTTGATAAATTGACTCCATTGTGCTGTCAAATACATAATTGTGCAATGTGGTTTTCATGGAATGATGCAGGCATTTCAGTAATGTAGCCAAGATGAGAGAACTAGACTGTCAGTGAGTTGAAGGGCAGATTAACCTTGAAGAAATCTATATGATACAGAAATAATGGGCTGGGCTTATAGATCAGTGTTAGAGCTCTTATCCTTCATGTATGAGGTCTTTGGTTCCATCTCTGGTACTGCTAAAAAGAAAAAAAAAAAGGAAAAAGAGAAAGAAAACAGAATGGTTTATTTGTAAAGTAATTGTAACCTGAATTAAGTGCCAGAGATTTATAAAAATTTATAAAAAAAAATTAAGAGGTACTCCAGTATTCTATATATGACATGCATTCGATAAATATTTTCCCCAATCAATAGATGAACGTCTGGGGAAATAAATAAGAAAAGTATTGTGGGAGGTAGAAAAATAAATTATTTAATAATAATACATTTACTGAAAATTATTCCAGGAGACAATCTGAATAAAACCCACCATTTGTGCTTGCCCCGGCAGCACATATAGCAAGACTGGGATGAAACAGAAAATTAGTATGACCCCGCACAAGGATGACATGCGAATTTGTGAAGCATTCCATATTAAAAAATAAATACAACCTCCATCATTTTTTATTGATAAATACTGTATGGTTATTCACTTATTTGTTTGAGATAGACATGTAAATATGTAATCATACATATTAGAATAACTGATTTTTCTGAAACCAAATACAGCTGTAAACTATCACAATAAACCCATTTGAGTCATAGGCATAATGAGGAGGGCATGGTTTTGTTTTCAAGACAGAGTCTCACTAATTACCCACGGCTGGCCTATTTATACCAGGCTAGATTAGAACTCTGGGAGATCTACCTGCATCTGAGTGTTGGGATCAAATGACCCATCACTGTAGACAGACCACACAGAGAACATTTTTTTTTAAGAATCAAATGTTCCCTGGAGGCTTGCACACTGAAGACAGGAGTGAGAGACTCAGACTGTACAACCTAGTGTTAAATGCATTCAGCTAGGGCATGCCTTCAACTTTCTTCACAAGTCCCTAGAACACCTCCCCCCGGCTTTCTTTCCCTGATGTTGGTGTCATTTGGGCTGTCTCATCCATCACAAAAGTTGAAGTTCATTTTGCTTACATATTAGATTTCCTGCTTTAGCTTATCATCAATATAAATTCTGCTTTAATTTTTATACACAATAATTATATTTAGTTTGTGCTTAAACATCAGTATTTCCTATCATAGTATTCCCCTCTCTCAAAATCACATTAATCCATGGCCTTGTCAGGCTGAAGCCCGAGTTCCTTTGTCTTTCCTGTAGATCATCCTTCCTGACATTGACACACAGGGCTCTCTACATTGTATTTATTTCCCTATGGAGAGCCCAACTCTCTACCCTCTACATCTCTTCATGCTTTTTTCCCTCCCTATGCATTTCCTGACAGCTAGCCCACTAATACTTATCCTGAAACACGGTTCGTAGGAAGTCCTCTCAGCAATCCTGGGCATTCTCTTCTACTCTTTGCTGCTGAAGCCTCCTGCTGTCAAGCTAGTGATGGAATTGAAGTCTCTTCAGTGCCAGGAAGATGCACATGTAGTCTGAGATTTCTTTTTTTAATATTGAATAAATAAGAGAATGGCTTCTCAAAAACACAATGTTAGGATTAATAATGAAGTAAATGTCTACATTCTGAAAGAGCAAATTATGACATTTACTTACTTTACTAATGCATAGTAATAGCACGGTCACCGTTGTCAGATGAAATACTGCTCCGAATTTTGTATGCTTTTCTTTCTTTCTCGTCATATCTTCCCTTTTCATTTTTTCTTTCTTTCTCATGGACTGCCTTTTACTTTTATGTCCTACAGGCACAGGAAGACACACACAAACACATGCACACACATAAATGCATATTCTTAAATTGAGAATATGTGTATAAAAGTAAACAATTTTTCATCAAAAGTGAGCTCTGCAGCAAGAGTTACCAATTCTTTCAGCAGGTTTTCTTTCTACCCCTACTAAGGTAAGGCAGGGTGAGACGCAGATGGGTTATTAATCTCTTGTCACTACATGTGGATGGGTTTATGAAACTAAGCAGCTAGTTAAGCCCTAATGCTCGTGACTACCTCACCTCGCACAGTCTTGCTGTTATATATTTCAGACATGCTGATTATGTAAAATTCAGTTGCAAGAGGCCATAATATTAAATTAATCTCTATACTTTATTCACTCTACAGTAGTTAGGGAAAAAAAGAGGAAAGACAAAGCTAAGAAGGCGAGGTTTACTTAGTATCAACCACCCCATTAGAAAACAAAGCAACAAAAACCAGTGTGTATTTTTAACAAATAAAATAGATTTTTCCCTTTTCTAGGTTTTTCAGGTTAAAAAAATTGGCATTTTAATAAAATGAAAATCACTTATTACCAAGATTTCATTCATTATGTCATAAATGTATAACTTTCCCCAGAGGTGCTTGCACTTTTGGTAATGTACTCTGACAACCTGGAAGTCAATGATGACAGATCTGTATGGCAGGGTCCCTGATATTTGACACATAGTTTTATTTCCCCTAACATACATTTACTGGAATTCTTTCAGTTCAGTATGCTCATGTCACCATTTCTATTCAACAAATAGAGGAGATATGACAAATGTCTGTCCTGGCCTGTGCCAGTAATATTTCCAAGAGCCCTTCTCCAGGCACTCACCATTGCAGTCACCTCATGGAGGCTATGGGAACAGATAACCACCTGCAACATGATACAGAAGCAAAGAATCTGAATGTGTGTTGTCTAACTGTAAGGACTGTAATGTGATATAGTGAAATTCTTCTGTTAAACTATCAAGACTTTTGCAGAATTTATTGCAATGTATTTTAGCTTACTATGGAAGCACATGGAACTACCTTTTAAAATTTATCATCATCATATCATCAATATTATCATTTATTACAATTTATTCACTTTGTATCTCATTTGTAGCCTCCTTACTCATCTCCTCCCAGTCTCATCCTCCATCTTCCTTCCTTATCCCTCTTCCCTAATCCATTAATAGGTGAAATCTTCCACCTCTGCTGTCTGACCCATCAGGACTGCCTGGATCCTCTTCCTTTGTGGGCTGCCTAGGTCACCTCACCAAGGAGATGTGATCAAGAAGCAGGCAACCAAATTCATGTCAGAGACTGTTTCTTTTCCTCTTCTAGGGAACCCACATGGGGACTGAGTGGTCTATAGGCTACATCTGAGCAGGGGGGTAGGTCCTCTCTATGTTTGGTATTTTGTTGATGCATCTGTCTCTGCAATCCAACACTCCCACCCCGTGCCCAGCTTTCCTTCCTTCCTTCCTTCCTTCCTTCCTTCCTTCCTTCCTTCCTTCCTTCCTTCCTTCCTTCCTCCCTCCCTCCCTCCCTTCCTTCTTTCTTTCTTCCTTCCTTGGTTTCCTTGTATGGTTGCTATGCACACTCCTGGTTGTTTTATAACCCCCTTCTTCCATAAGGCTTTCTGCATTCTGTCCAAAGGACCTACTTCTTCATCCTATGTTTCTGACAATGATAGTTCAAAGAAAGAATTCAATCTATTCAACTTAATTATGATGTATTAGTAATTTTCCATGAAAGAATTCAAACTTCAGCATAACCTATCCCATTAATCTTCCTTGAAATTGAACGCCATTAGATATAAGCAGAGGAAGACAATGCAGCCACTCCTGATGAGACCAGGTAGGCTAGGGTCAGATGGAAGGGGAGGAGGATCTCCCCTATCAGTGTACTTGGGGAGGGGCATGGGAGGAGATGAGGGAGGGAGGGTGGGACTGGGAAGGGACAAGGGAGGGGCTACACCTGGAATACAAAGTGAATAAACTGTAATTAGTTAAAAAAATAAATAAAGGGAAACAATTGGCTTAAGATGGAAGTAGGTAAGCTGGGTGTCATAGATAATGCCTATAGCCACAGCACTTGGGGAAGCAGAAGCAGGAGAACTAAGAGCCCAGTGTTTTTCTCAGCTACTTGGTAAATTCAAGGCAAGCATGGAACATTTATCCTGGCTCATAAAAACATCAGAGAAAAATGTTAAAAATAGGAAGACATATTCATATGTGCCACTTTCTTTTTCTTCTTAAATTTAGAAGATTTTTCTTATTCACAATATTTTTATTAACAGAGAATTCCATACAATGTGTCTTGATCATTTTTATTCCCAGATAGCCCTAAGTCCTTTCCCATTCCTGGATTCTTTTTAATTTGTACATAAGTAGGTTCATTGGTCAATGCCAGAAATTTTTGGGGGGAATAATTAATTTCATTTTATTTTTTTTTTATTGAAAGTGGAATTACCCTCTTCTATCCCTTCCCATGGTGTTGCTTCTCCCATTCAAGTTCATGTCCTGTTTTTCTTTAAACATCATTGCTTCCCTTTCCCCTCCCTTTTTTTTCTTCCTTATCACATTAGCAGCTCTGTATGTATTGTATTTATTCAGGTCTTGTTTAGGAAGCCATTCTGTTTGGGTATTATGGGTGGATCTTCACTGACATTTTTAGGAGACATAATCTCACAGAAGATCCTTACAATCTTCCTACTTCCTTTTCTGTGATGTTCTCTGAGCCTTAGTTGCAGAAGGTGCATTGTAGATACATCCATTGGAGCTGAACACCACCGATGAGTAGTCCTCTTAATTTTAAAGAGAACTGTATTTTTTCCTTGTCTGTTGCATAAAGAAGCTTTTCTTGATCGGGGAATGAAAGCTACACTTACCTGTAGGTATAACAATAAGAATTTAGAATACAGGTATGAATTATGCTAGTTCAGAAAAGTGCTGTTAATAGGATCTCCTCTGAGATCCACAACTTCGCTTGCCGTGGGCAGTGACTCTGTCCCCAGCAGCAGGCAGAATTTTCTTCCTGTTGAGCAAGCCTAAGTTCAGTTAGACAGCTTTTGATTATCAACGAGACCTGAGTGCCACTGTTGCAACATTAAGAATATTTTGGCCTGCAGCTCATTGTTGTAGTTCATAGGTGTCACACATAGGTAAGACTATAGAGTTTACCTCACTCAGGATGATCCTTTCTAGGCCCCACCATTTGTCTGCAAATTTCATGATTTCCTTGTTTTTAATTGCTGAGTAGTATTGCATTGTGTAAATATACCACAATTTCTGTATCCATTACCAGAAGCAGAAACACACGCTATATACTCACTTATAAGTGGATACTAGACCAATAAGATAGGAAAAAAATTTACTAAAATCTGTACACCTAAAGAAGCTAAACAAGAAGGAGGACCTGGGGTAAGATGATCAATCCTTACTTAGAAAGACAAATAGGATGGACATTGGAAGTAGGAGAAAACAAGTAACAGGACAGGAGCCTACCATAGAGGGCCTCTGGAAGACTCTACCTAGCAGTGTATCAAAGCAGATGTTGAGACTCATGGCCAAACTTTGGGCACAGTGCAGGGAATCATGTGAAAGAAAAGGGAGTTAGTAAGACCTGAAGTGGACGTGAGCTCCACAAGGACCAAATATATCTGGGCACAGGGGCTTGTCTGAGACGGATTCTCCAACCAAGGACCATGCATGAATGTAACCTAGAACCCCTGCTCAGATGGAGCCTGTGGCAGCTCAGTATCCAAGTGGATTTCCGTAGTAAGGGAGACAGGACCTATCTCTGACTTGAACTCATTGGCTAGCTCTTTAACCTCCCCCCCCTCCAGGGAAGAGTATCCTATCTAGGCCACAGAGGAGGACATTGCAGACAATCCTGGTGAGACATGATAAGCTAGGATCAGATGGAAGGGGAGGAGGACTTCCCCTATCAGTGGACTTAGAGAGGGGCAGGGAGGAGATGAGGGAGGGAGCATGAGACTAGAAGGGAATGAGGGAGGGAGCTACAGCTGGGATACAAAGTAATAAACTGTAATTAATATAAAAGTAAAAATTAAAAAACTTTAAAATATTAAAAAGAATGTGATTAAAAAAGACTAGATAGTTTATTTCTCTCTCTTGGCAGCTTGTATCCTACCTTACACACACACACACACACACACACACACACACACACACACACATTATATTCCTAGAGAGAAGACTTTCAGGTCAGATCCAACTTGGAGTCTCCTAGTGCTGTGTCCTAAATGTATAGTGTTTTCAGCAAAGGAGATTTACCTTTACTGAGAGGCAACCAACGGCAATACCAATAGATTATATTGTTTTGGGAGTCTCTCAGAGTCTTATTGAAGCATTGTCAGCTCAAGTGACGTAACTTCATTTAAACTGCATGTGTATACACACATTCTTATATGTATTATGTGTAAATTTACATAATAAAATGTTAATTGGTTCTCAGTGGCTTCCCTGGTGTCATATTTTCTTCATCTCCCCTTTTCTATGTTGACTTTTGTCTTAGTCACTTTTCTGCTGTGGTGAAGAGACATTACTAAGATAATTTTTATAAAAGCAAACATTTAATTGGAGTTTTACAATTTCAGAAACTTAATTCCTTATCATGGTGAGAGCATGATCATAGAACAGTACCTAATAGCTGTGTCCTGATTTGTTGGCCAAGAGAGACTGGGCTTGGTATGAGTTTATAAGATCTCAAAGCCCATCTGCAGTGACATATCTTCTCCAAAAAGGCCACACCTTGTAATTCTTATACTCCTTTGAAATATTTGTATTCTCTAGTAGCACAGCATTCCACTGTATGCACTTTCCCTGTGGAGGGATTTTCTTATTCAAGCTAACACAACCACTCTCCCCAATGAAAGGCTGTCCACCCTGGGTTCTCATTTCACCATTCAGACCTTTTGTATCTCACTCTTCCTCTCTGCTACACTCTCTCTTGTCAGCTGTCTTAGTTGTCTTTAGGCTTTCACAGTCTTTCTGTCTCTACTTCAGCCATGTTTCATTTCTGGAGCCTTAAGGGTAGGTATTGTGTTGTAAATTTATTAATTGAGAGCAAGGACCCTATGGGTGGCTGAGCTCTTCATTTTGAGGAGTTGAGACTTTCTGTAATGGTCTCAGTCAGCCACAAAGCAAAGGCTTCTTTGATAATGTGTGAGAGGTACACTTGTCTCTGGATTTACGGATAGGTGTTCAGAACGTTGTAACAGATCACACTTATCTAGCAAAATGGCAGTTCGAGGTTGTCCACTAGGTTTGGCAGATTCATCAGCCACGGGGAGTTCCTAAATTTACAGTGTAAGACATGGGTCAGCTCCAATTAATGGATCATAAATCCACCGTGGCTATGGGAAAACACCAGTATATAAGTACATTATTAAATTTATCAGAATACCTTGTTATGCTAGCTGGTCACTGTTGTGGTGTGTTGGAGTTATTGCTGGATGCGACCACTGACTGTTTTTCTCCACTGGGAGCTTGCATGGTTCCTTCCAAAATTCTCAGGACTAGTCCACACTGAGGAAGCTTATATGTTAGATCCAGACCAAGTCATTCAAACCCTGTATCCAAATGTGTGCGTATGTGTGTGTTTTCAGCAATAAGGCATTATTTACTATATGTATTACACCAAGGGTCTACATTGTTTGAGGGGACTCTTAGATTGCCCTGACCAGAACTAAATGAGGGTTACTATTTCTGCCTCTGGGACTTTTGCTGTCTCTGTATTTTTTTTTTTTTTTTTACATTTTATTAACTCTGTATCCCAGCCATGTTTCGATCCCTCATTCCCTCCCAGTACCTCCCTCCCTCCCTCCTCTCCACCGTGCCCCTTGCCAAGTCCACTGATAGGGGGGATCTCCTCCCCATTCATCTGATCCTGTTTTATCATGTATCTTCAGGACTGGCTGCAAAGCTCTCCTCTGTGGCCTAACAGGACTGCTCCTCCCTTGGGGGGTGGGGAGGCCAAAAAGCCAGTCATTGAGTTCCTGTTAGAAATAGTCCTTGTTCCCCTCACTATGGGAAGCCAATTGGTTACTCAGCTACCACAGGCTACATCTGAGCAGAGGTTCTAGGTTACATTCATACATGGTCCTTGGTTGCATCTCAGTCTCAGAAAAGACCCTGTGCCCAGATATCTTTGGTCCTTGTGGAGATCCTATCCTTTCCTCATCAGACTAACTCCCCTTCTTTCTTATGATTCCCTGTACTCTGCCAAAGGTTTGGTCATGAGTCTTTGCTTTGAAAACACTGCTAGTTAGAGTTTTTCAAATGCGCTCAGTAGACCCCCATCATATGTTCAATGCACATCCCATCTGTCTTTCTAAACGAGGATTGATAATCTTACCCCATGTCTGCTCTCTTGATTATCATTTTTAGGTGTATAGATTTCATTATGTTTATCATAACTTATAGGTCTATATAAGTGAGTATATACCGTGTTTGTCTTTCTCCTTCTGAGATATTTCACTCAGGATGATCTTTTCTAGATCCCACCATTTGCCTGCAAATTTCATGATTTCCTCCTTTTTGATTGCTGAGTAGTATTCCATTGTGTAAAAATACCACAATTTCTGTACCCATTCCTCAGTTGATGGACATCTGGATTGTTTCCAGGTTCTGGCTATTACAAATAATGCTGCTATAAACAAGGTTGAGCAAATATCCCTTTTGTGTACTTCAGCAAACTTTGGGTATATACCTAGCAGTGGTATAGCTGGGTCTTGAGGAAGCACTGTTCCTAATTTTCTTAGAAAGTGCCAGATAGATTTCCAGAGTGGTTGTATCAGTTTACATTCCCTCCAGCAGTGGAGAAGGGTTCCCCTTTCTCCACAACCTCTCCAGCATGTGTTGTCCCTTGAGTTTTTCATCTTGGCCATTCTGATGGGTGTAAGGTGATATCTCAGGGTCGTTTTGATTTGCATTTCCCTGATGGCTAATGAGGATGAGCATTTCTTTAAGTGTTTCTCTGCCATTCGATATTCCTCTGTCGAGAATTCTCCCATTCATGTTTAAAGTCTTGGAGAGATCAGGAATACAAGGCACATATCTAAATATAGTAAAGGCAATATACAGCAAGCCTATAGCCAACATCAAACTCAATGGAGAGAAACTTAAATCAATCCCACTGAAATCAGGGACAAGACAAGGCTGCCCACTCTCTCCCTACCTCTTCAACATAGTACTTGAAGTCCTAGCCAGAGCAATAAGACAACTAAAGGAGATCAAGGGGATACAAATAGGAAAGGAAGAGGTCAAAGTGTCACTATTCACAGATGATATGATAGTATATATGAGCGACCCCAAAAATTCAACCAGAGAACTCCTCCAGCTGATAAACACCGTCAGCAAAGTGGCAGGATACAAAACCAACTCAAAAAAATCAGAAGCCCTCCTGTATACCATAGACAAAAGGGCTGAGAAAGAAATTAGGGAAATAACACCCTTCACAATAGCCACTAATAACATAAAGTATCTTGGGGTGACTCTAACCAAGCAAGTGAAAGACCTGTTTGAGAAAAACTTCAAGTCTCTGAAGAAAGAAATTGAAGAAGATCTCAGAAGGTGGAAAGATCTCCCGTGCTCATGGATTGGTAGGATTAACATTGTGAAAATGGCCATCGTGCCAAAAACAATCTACAGATTCAATGCAATTCCCATCAAAATACCAACTCAATTCTTTACAGACCTTGAAAAAAAAATTCTCAGCTTCATATGGAGAAAGAAAAACCCCAGAATCTCCAAACAATCCTATACAACAACAGATCATCTGGAGGTATCTCTATCCCCGATCTCAAGTTGTACTACAGAGCAATAGTAATAAAAACTGCATGGTATTGGCATAAAAACAGAAAGGAGGATCAATGGAACCCAATAGAAGACCCAGAAATAAACCCACACACCTATGAATACTCGATTTTTGACAAAGAAGCCAAAACCATTCAATGGAAAAAAGACAGCGTCTTCAACAAATGGTGCTGGTCCAACTGGATGTCCACATGCAGAAAAATGAAAATAGATCTATATTTATCACCCTGCACAAAACTAAAGTCCAAGTGGATCAAAGACCTAAACATAAAACCAGATACTCTAAATCTGTTAGAAGAAAAAGTGGGGAACAGCCTAGAACTCATTGGCATAGGAGACAACTTCCTGAACAGAACACCAACAGCACAGGCTCTAAGAGCAACAATCAATAAATGGGACCTCATGAAACTGAAAAGCTTCTGTAAAGCAAAGGACACTGTCATCAAAACAAAACGCCTGCCTACAGATTAGAAAAGAATCTTCACCAACCCTTTATCTGACAGAGGACTAATATTAGGTATATACAAAGAACTAAAGAAGCTGAAAAGCAGCAAACCAAGTAATCCAATTAAAAAATGGGGAACAGAGCTGTCTCTGTATTTTTAAAAGGAGCATTGTCAACACAATTCAAGTAATGTATATGTATATAATATGTATATATACATATATATAATATATATATAATACATATATATACACATACTATAACATGCATTGTAATATATATTACTTAAATATATAATACATAGATTATATTATTCAATGTATACAATATGTAATAAATGTGTAATTCAAGTAATATACACATAATACTTATATATTTATTACTTGAACTATACATATATTACATATATGTGTATATTATGAATATCTTACATATATGTGTAATTCATATATATTACATATATTATATGTATATATACATACATGAGTATATATGTATATAGATGTAATGTATGTGTGAGTGGATATATATGTAGATTATCTGTAAATTTTAGTAGGCATAATATAATTTCCTATAGCTTTTTCAAACATCTTCAGTGTTATTTATTCTTATTCACTCTCTCTCCCTTTATGTTACCATCAGTTATCCATTTCCTCGTAACTGTTCCACACCATTTTTCCAATTTCACACAGAATAGCAATTGTGTATTACAATTCCCTTCTCTATTGTGCTGTCCTCCCATGGTCCCCTTTTGTTTTTCTGCTATCTGCAGTCACTCCAGGTTATATAATTGCATCTAACAATTTAGAGCGAGAATCTACAAATAAAAGAAAATTATGTGGCATTTGTCCTTTTAGGTCTGTGTTGCCTCACTCACATCTTTTTTTTTTAATTTTTTATTAATTACACTTTATTCATTTTGTATCCCCCCATAAGCCCCTCACTCCTCCCCTCCTGATCCCACCCTCCCTCCCCTTTCTGCATGCATGCCACTCCCCAAGTCCACTGATAGGGGAGGTTCTCCTCTCCTTTCTGATCTTAGTCTAT
>NW_026596057.1:20354505-20393715 GCF_907164565.1 Psammomys obesus | reverse complement strand
GCATGCATGCCACTCCCCAGGTCCACTGATAGGGGAGGTTCTCCTCTTCTTTCTGATCTTAGTCTATCAGTTCTCATCAAAAGTGGCTGCATTGTCCTCTACTGTGGCCTGGTAAGGCTGCTCCCCCCTCAGGGGGAAGTGATCAATGAGCAGGCCAATCAGATTATGTCAGAGGCCATCCCTCTTCCCATTACTATGTAACCCACTTGGACACTGAACTACCATGGGCTACACCTGTGCAGGGGTTCCAGGTCATCTCCACGAATAGTCCTTGGTTGGAGTATGAGTCTCTGGGAAGTTCCCTGTGTTCAAATTATCTTGTTCTGTTGCTCTGCTTGTAGAGTTCCCATCCCCTCCAGCTCTTACTATTTCCCACTTCTTACATAAAATTCCATTCACTCTGCCCATCAGTTGGCCATCAGGCTCAGCATCTGCTTTGACAGTCTATACTGCAGAAGCTTTCAGAGCCCCTCTGTGGCAGGTTCCAAGGTTGTTTCCTGTTTTCTTCTGGCTTTCAGAGGCCCTCTGTAGCAGGTTCCGAGGTTGTTTCCTATTTTCTTTTTCTTCTGATGTCCATCCTCTTTGCCTTTCAGGATGGGGATTGAACATTTTAGTTAGGGTCCTCTCTTTTGCTTAGTTTGTTTAGATGTACAGATTTTAGTGGGTTTATTCTATAGTGTATGTTTATATGAGTGAGTATATACCATGCGTGTCTTTTTGCTTCTGGGACAACTCACTCAGGATGATCCTTTCCAGGTCCCACCATTTACCTGCAAATTTCATGATTTCCTTATTTTTCATTGCTGAGTAATACTCCATTGTATATATATACCACAGTTTCTGCATCCATTCTTCAGTTGAGGGGCATCTGGGTTGTTTCCAGCTTCTGGCTATTACAAATAAAGCTGCTACAAACATGGTTGAGCAAATGTCCTTTCTGTGTACTTGCGCCTCTTTTGGGTGTATGCCTAGGAGTGGTATGGCTGGATCTTGAGGAAGCGCTATTCCTAGTTGTCTGAGAAAGTGCCAGATTGATTTCCAGAGTGGTTGTACCAGTTTACATTCCCACCAGCAGTGGAGAAGGGTTCCCCTTTCTCCACAACCTCTCCAGCATGTGTTGTTCCTTGAGTTTTTCATCTTGGCCATTCTGATGGGTGTAAGGTGAAATCTCAGGGTTGTTTTGATTTGCATTTCCCTAATGGCTAATGAGGTTGAGCATTTCTTTAAGTGCTTCTCTGCGATTCGATATTCCTCTACAGAGAATTCTCTCTTTAGCTCTGTTCCCCATTTTTTAAGTGGATTACTTGGTTTGTTGCTTTTCAGCTTGTTTAGTTCTTTATATATATTGGATATGAGTCCTCTGTCAGATAAAGAGTTGGTGATGATTCTTTCCCAATCTGTAGGCAGTCGCTTTGTTTTGATGACGGTGTCCTTTGCTTTACAGAAGCTTTTCAATTTCATGAGGTCCCATTTATTGATTGTTGCTCTTAGAGCCTGTGCTGTTGGTGTTCTGTTCAGGAAGTTTTCTCCTGTACCAATGAGTTCTAGGGTATTCCCCACTTTTTTTTCTAGCCGATTTAATGTGTCTGGTTTTATGTTGAGGTCTTTGATCCACTTGGACTTCAGTTTTGTGCAGGGTGATAAGTATGGATCTATTTTCATTTTTCTACATGTAGACATCCAGTTGGACCAGCACCATTTGTTGAAGATGCTATCTTTTTTCCATTATATGGTTTTGGCATCTTTGTCAAAAATCAGGTGTCTGCAAGTGTGTGGGTTTATTTCTGGGTCTTCTGTTCGATTCCATTGATTCCCCATTCTGTTTCTATGCCAGTACCATGCAGTTTTTTTAACTGTTGCTCTATAGTACAGCTTGAGATCAGGGATGGAGATACCTCCAGAAGATCTTTTATTGAAGAGGATTGTTTTAGCAATTCCGGTTTCTTGTTATTCCATACGAAGTTGAGAATTTTTCTTTCCAGGTCTGTAAAGAATTGTGTTGGCAATTTGATGGGAATTGCATTAAATCTGTAGATTGCTTTTGGTAAGATGGCCATTTTTACTATGTTAATCCTGCCAAGCCATGAGCATGGGAGATCTTTCCATCTTCTCATATCTTCCTCTAATTCTTTCTTCAGAGACTTGAAATTTTTTTCATACAAGTTTTTGACTTGCTTGGTTAGGGTTACACCAAGGTACTTTATGTCATTTGTGGCTATTGTGAATGGTGTTGTTTCTCTAATTTCTTTCTCAGCCCTTTTGTCTTTTGTATACAGGAGTGCTATTGATTTTTTTTTGAGTTAATTTTGTATCCGGCCACTTTGCTGAAGGTGTTTATCAGCTGTAGGAGTTCCCTGGTAGAGTTTTTTGGGTCACTCATATATACTATCATATCATCTGCAAATAGTGATAATTTGACTTCTTCCTTTCCCATCTGTATCCCCTTGATCTCCTTCGACTGTCTTATTGCTCTAGCAAGGACTTCCAGCACTATGTTGAAGAGATATGGAGAGAGTGGGCAGCCTTGTCTTGTCCCTGATTTCAGTGGGATTGCTTTAAGTTTCTCTCCATTGAGTTTGATGTTGGCTATAGGCTTGCTGTATATCGCCTTTACTATGTTTAGATATGTGCCTTGTATCCCTGATCTCTCCAGTACTTTAAACATGAATGAATGTTGGATATTTTCAAATGCTTTTTCAGCATCTAGGGAGATTATCATATGGTTTTTTTCTTTCAGTTTGTTAATATGGTGGATCACATTGATGGATTTCCGTATATTGAACCACCCCTGCATACCTGGAATGAAGCCTATTTGGTCATAGTGGATAATATCTTTGATGTGTTCTTGGATTCGGTTTGCAAGTATTTTGTTAAGTATTTTTGCATCAATGTTCATAAGGGAGATTGGCCTGAAATTCTCTTTCTTTGTTGAGTCTTTGTGAGGTTTAGGTAACAGGGTGATTGTGGCTTCATAGAATGAGTTTGGTAATGTTCCTTCTGTTTCTATTTTGTGGAATAGTTTGAAGAGAATTGGAGTTAGCTCTTCTTTGAAGGTCTGGTAGAATTCTACGCTGAAGCAATCTGGTCCTGGGCTTTTTTTGGATGGGAGACTTTTGATGACTGCTTCTATTTCTTTGGGGGATATAGGACTATTTAATTGATTTACCTGGTCCTGATTCAGCTTTGGTAAGTCAAATCGATCAAGAAAATTGTCCATTTCATTTAGGTTTTCAAATTTTGTTGAGTATAGACTTTTGAAGTAAGTCCTGATGATTGTTTGGATTTCCTCAGTGTTTGTAGTTATGTCCCCCTTTTCATTTCTGATTTTGTTGATTTGGGTGGTGTCTCTCTGCCTTTTAGTTAGCTTGGCTAAGGGTTTGTTGATCTTGTTGATTTTCTCAAAGAACCAGCTCTTGGTTTCATTGATTCTTTGAATTGTTTTATTTGTTTCTAATTGATGGATTTCTGCCCTGAGTTTGATTATTTCCAGCCGTCTACTCCTTTTTGGTGTGTCTGCTTCTTCTTTTTCTAGGGTTTTTAAGTGGGCCATTAAGTTGCTTGAATGAGCTGTCTCGAATTTCTTCTTGAAGGCCCTTAGTGCTATGAACTTTCCTCTTAGTACTGCTTTCATTGTGTCCCACAAGTTTGGGTATGTTGTGTCTTCATTTTCATTGAGTTCTAGAAAGGCTTTAATTTCTTTCTTTATTTCTTCCCTGACCCAGCTGTCATTTAGTAACAAGTTGTTCAGTTTCCATGAGTGTGTAGGCTTTTTGCTATTTCTGTTGTTGTTGAAGTCCAGCTTTATTCCATGGTG
The DNA here is from genome assembly GCF_907164565.1 of Psammomys obesus. NCBI lineage: Eukaryota > Metazoa > Chordata > Mammalia > Rodentia > Muridae > Psammomys > Psammomys obesus. The sequence continues at coordinate 20,389,901 of NW_026596057.1, read as the reverse complement.
ATCAGACAGGATACAAGGGATTATTTCAGTCTTCTTGTATCTGTTGAGGCTTGCTTTGTGACCAACTATGTGGTCTATTTTGGAGAAGGTTCCATGAGGTGCTGAGAAGAAGGTAAATTCTTTTGTGTTTGGGTGTAAAGTTCTGTAGATGTCTGTGAGGTCCATTTGATTCATGACCTCTGTCAGAGATATTGTTTCTTTGTTTAATTTCTGTTCAGTTGACCTGTCCTTTGTTGAGAGTGGGGTGTTGAAGTCTCCCACTATTAATGTGTGGGGATCTATATGTGGTTTAAAGTTTATCAATGTTTCTTTTACAAATGTGGGTGCTCTTGTATTTGGGGCATAGATGTTCAGGATTGTGATATCTTCCTGGTGGAATTTTCCCTTGATGAGTATGAAGTGTCCTTCCTCATCTCTTTTTATTAATTTTGGTTGAAAGTCTATTTTATCAGATATTAGAAGCAGGCTACTCCTGCTTGTTTCTTGGGTCCATTTGCTTGGAAAGTCGTCTTCCAACCTTTTACCCTCAGGTAATGTCTATCTTTGTGTCTTAGGTGTGTTTCTTGTATGCAACAGATTGCTGGGTTTTGTTTACGTATCCATTCTGTTAATCTGTGTCTTTTTACTGGAGAGTTGAGTCCATTGATGTTGAGAGAGATTAATGACCAGTGGCTGTTAGATCCTTTGATTTTGATGTTGGCTGTGTTCATAAGGTCGTGTGCTGGGTTGCTTTTTGTTTTGCTGTAGTAAGGTTAATTATTTCCTGTGTTTTCTTGACAGAAGCTAATTTTCTTGGGTTGTATTTTCCCTTCCAGTGTCTTCTGTAATGCTGGATTTGTGTGTAGGTATTGTTGAAATTTGTTTTTGTCATTGAATATCTTGTTTTCTCCGTCTATGAGGACTGAGAGTTTTGCAGGGTATAGTAGCCTGGGTTGACATCTGTGTTCTCTTAGGGTCTGCATGATATCTGTCCAGGCCCTTCTGGCTTTCATAGTTTCTGTTGAAAAGTCAGATGTGATTCTAATGGGTTTGCCATTATATGTTACTTGGCCTTTGTCCCTTGCAGCTTTTAGTATTTTTTCTTTGTTCTGTATACTTACTGTTTTGATTATTATATGGCTGGAGGATTTTCTGGTCTAATTTATTAGGTGTTCTGTAGGCCTCTTGTATGCTTATAGGCCTCTTCTTTAAGTTGGAGAAATTTTCTTCTATGATTTTGTTGAAGATATTTTCTGGGCCTTGGAGGAGGGAATCTTTTTTCTCTATTCCTATTATTTTTAGGTTTTGTCTTTTCATTTTGTCTTGGATTTCGTGGATGGTCTGTGTCAGGAATTTTTTGGATTTAACATTTTCTTTGACAGATACATCGATTTCTTCCATTGTATCTTCTACACCTGAGATTCTTTCTTCCATTTCTTGTAGTCTGTTGGTTATGCTTACCTCTGTAGTTCCTGTTTTCCTCACTAAATTCTTCCTCTCCATTATTTCCTCCATTTGTGTTTTCTTTAATTTTTCTAGTTCTATCTAGAAAAAATTTCTAGTTCTAGGTCTTGAGTTGTTTTGTTTACTTCCTTCACCTGTCTGCTTGTATTTTCCTCTTTTTCTTTTAGTTCCTTCAACTCTGTCTCTTTTATTTCTTTCAGTGATTTAATTATTTCTTCTCTGAAGGCCACAAGCTGTTTGGCTGCATCTTCCCGTATTTCTTCACGGATGGCCCTAATCTGCATGTCTTTATCTTCCTCCATTTCTTTACGTATAGCCATGATCTGTTTGGTTTTATCTTCCTCTAATTCTTTACGTATTTTATTTGTTTCCTCTATTATCCTCTTCATCAACATAGATGTAAGGTCATCTTCTTGATTTTCTATTATGCTGCATTGTTCAGGGATGTTTGCCCCTGGATGGCTGGGTTCTGGAGATGCCATATTGCTCTGTCTTTTGTGGGTTGAGCCTTTACGCTGACCTCTACCCATTGGGATGATTTAGGTGTTGGCTGTTAGTTTCTGTGCTTCCTGGAGTCCTGAGGTAGGGAGTATCCCCTTGGCCGGAAGATGATTTTTCCTGAAGGAGTCCTTCTCTGCTTTTTGGTTATGGTCACTGTATGGCCAGTGTTTCTCAGGAGTTGCCACTGCTCACCTCAGGTTTATAGCCCTGAGTGTTAGCTGTGGTCTATGTTAGGCAGGGGGGGATCTCCTCTTTCCCATAGAATTTCTCAAGACAGCTGCCCTACTGTTGGGTTTCTTGTTATAAATTTAGTGTGCTGCTGCTCACTAAATTTCCATGTACAGTCCTCTTGAAGAACCTGCTGATTCCCTAGCTGTGGGATTTTCTCCCAACAGGGAAACTCAGTCTGTTTTCCTGGGGTGCACAGTTCTGTCCGGGAAATTGAGAGGTGCACTCAGCAAGTCTCTGGGCCAGAGGCTGATTGCTCTGCTCTGGACCTGGAGAATGTGCACCTAGGTTGAGTTGGCGCCTCGGGGCGTTGCTCTGGTCTGGAGGCTGGGTGCCTCACTCTGGACCAGAAGCTGTGTGTCTCTGTCTGGGATGGCGGCGCAGGCACTGCTCTGGTCCAGATGCTGTGGGTGCAGCCCTCTTGAAGGACCAGGGATTCCCACAGTTTTGACAGTCTAGCTAGGGACAACTGGTTGATCCTTGTCACAGTATCTGAGGGCTGCTGTAATGGCTCTCTGGCTTTTGTAGGTCAGAGAATGCAGCTGTGTGTCCCAGTGCCCTAGGGGAGCTCAATAATGGCGGCAGAGCACAGAGCTCCTGCCTGCACTAGAGTCTGCTTGAGTCCAGGAAGTGTTTTGGTGCTGGGTGTTCTAAGCGTTAGAGCTGCTGACCCCCTCCGCTGGGGGTTTCCTCCTGCCAGAGACATGCAGTCTGGTGCCCTGGTGCCCTGGTGCCCACAGTTCTATCTGAGGCGGCGAATCAGGCGCGCAGGCAGGGCTCCGTGCAAAAGCCTGGGTCTCGGCTCTGGGTCTGGGCTGGCTCTTGGGGCACCCGCGGAACCCGAGTCTTTTCTAGGGGATGTCTGGGTAACCTGAGGTCGGTCCCAATTGTTTCCTGCTCCGTGGGGTCATCTCTCGACTGGGAAATCCAGTCTATGGTGTTGTGGGCCCACAGTTCAGTCTGGGACCGTGACCAGATCTCGCTGGCGTGTAGTTCTGGGCTGGCGACCAAGCACCTGGTGGAACCGGGATCTCTTCCGCGGTTTAGCCGGGTGAGTTAAAGCTGATTGAATCCCCCACCGTGGGGTATCCTCTCACCTGAGAAACACAACCACTTGTGTTTTATGGCCGCGAGTTCTGATTGCTGGTCACTGTGCCAATCCTGCTGTGCTGCTCCTCAGAATGAGAGTCCTCCTGGTGCCGCCATCTTGCCCCGCCTCCTCACTCATATCTTATTCCATGTATTTACCTGTGAATACCATGGACTTCGTACTAGACACTTCCCAGCAATATTCACTCTGGTTCTGTTCATAATAGTTAGGAAGTAAACTTACTTTAATGACCTTCAACTTGTTAATGGATAATTATAATGCGGTACACATACTACTCAGTTTTGAAAAGTTGAATTTGTAAATTTTAGACTATTATTCTCTCACTAAAAGCAATAACACACATAGAAACATAAAATGATCATTTTATGAAATAATGCAAGTGATAAAATCTTATTTTCTTCAAATGGGGAAATCTGTAGGAATTTACGGAAATGGTTATTTATTAAAAATATTTTCAATCTTTTCCTGTGACAAAAGAGTATGATTTTAGTAAAGCGAAACATGATCATGGTAAGTAATGTATACATTATGAAATAATTTTGGTCACCATATATTAGGAAACTATCGAATATAATTAAACCGTTTGATCAGTTAAATCAGCTGCCTTGGATACTATCATTTCACCATATGTTGAGAAAGACGTTGTATATTCACTTGTATATTGCCATGTCTTCCGAGAAAAAAAACAAAACAAAACGTAATTTGTAATTTTTTGATTCAAGAATTCCTGATAAGAGATGTCCTCATAGGAATTCTCAACCAGATTTCAAACTTAATAGAATTCTCCAGAGAAGCTTTTCACAATCATACCACTTGAAAATTTCTCATTATTCAATTCTTTAATGACAAAAATAGAACACACATCAGTGAAACAGAAAATAACAAGTAGCAATCCCTTAGAAACCTGGACTATTGGGATCGTATGGGAGAAAAAGAAATTAATGAGCCATGGACATGCAACAATTCTCGGATTTATACATACAGGAAGATAGTAATATAATTAAACAGAGGTACTTAGAAGGTATTAAGACTGTTGGGGAAGGGCAGTCAACTGTGTAAATAACCCAGTTAAAATGTTATTTTGGAATCAAGAGAAAACCATATCTAAAAGTTATCCCCTTACAGCTTTACAGGAAAATGGATCCAAGAGCTATTTGTGGGCATATTTGCACCAATATCCTGCCTGGTTTATTCTGAGAAGTACTTTTAACAACATTACAAAGATAGCATTTTTTATTTTAATAACTCATAATTTATTCAAGGGCAAAACTTAAAACATTGAAATAGATGTTAAAGGATAAAATAGCTTATGCAAATGAAAGAAATTGAGGTGAGAGGAAGATATCTCCTTGATTCCCTTCATCTTGTATTTAACATTAACAAATCTGAAATCATTTATAAAACACATTTCTAGCACAATAAAGTTCATACATAATTTTCACTTCCATATGACACTTCTTACAACCATTCAGTTTAATTATCTACATCCCTTGAGTGACATTTTAAATCCTCTCTGGCTCACTGAGAAATTGTGTAAAATAAAAAAAAAAGTGCTATAGTCATTAAAATATCAGAAATATTTTTCAAGTCCAAACAGTAAGATATATTTTCACTGAATAATAATAATAATAATAATAATAATAATAATAATAATAATAATATCAGGAGGGCATAATTAGCAACCATTTAAATGAACAATTGTTATAAATTATTCAAGTTGTTTGTGCATAGCATTTAAGAAGCAGTTCTGTAGTGAGCAAGAATGTAAACTTGGTAGAAATGTAAGGAGTTTATTTCATGCTTTACACATAACATAGCTACAGATGTTTTGACAGGACACATCAAATGTCATTAACGCTGACAGAATATTGTTATAGGTAACTTTCAAATATGTAGCAGTATGGCAGTGATTGTCTTCTTCTTGTGTCTTCAGAGTAGTTACGAGAATACAGAAGTGGAGGGCTTCATTTTATAGCCATATTCTGATTTATCTGTCTTAACTTTTAGCCAAGATCTTGAATATTAATCTCATACTTACTCATCACCAGGCTCTACTCCAGTCCTCAAAGGAGCTGTAAGGATTATTCTAGGCATCCAGGAATGAGCCAAGTAGATGAGTAGCTCTCTTCAGCAGCAATGTCCATGAGTTTGTGAGGAAAAGAGAGTATTGGTCCAAACACTGACATACCGAGCTAAGCCAGCAACTTCTGTGTAAAACTTGGCATACTGGCATTTTGGCATTCATTCTGACAAAGGACTAGCCTGTTTTAGCAGACACTCTTTACTCTGGAAGCATATTTTCCACTTGAATTTTGAGATAAATACAGTAACTTTAGTGGCACCAAACTAGTCCATAAGTCGGTTAAACACTGCAGAAAAAAAAAAAGAGCATTACAACTCTGGAAATCTTAAAAATGGAAGAGTGAATTATATGTTGTTCATACAAAACAAATATTTTTAAGATACTGTAAAGCTAAACAGAAAATCTAGGAAAATATTTCTTAAACAAATTTAAAAAGAAGGAAAATGTTCTTATAGAGAGGCAAAATTACTAACCAGGGTGTGTCTGTGTCTTGACTACTTTTATATTAAGTTGAAACCTATACACAAACTAGATTTATCTAAGATGAAGGAACCTAAATTCTGAAAATGCCTCTATTATATGTGGCATAGACAGGCAAGCCTGGAAGGCATTTTATTAACTAGTTATTAATCTGGGAAGGCTCACCCATGGTAGGTTGTTCCACTGCTGCGCAGGTGGTCATGGGGTGTAAGTGAAAGCAGGCTGAGCAATCCATGAAGAACAATTCAAGAAGCAGCACTCTCTGTGGCTTCAGCATCAGACCCTGCCTTCATGGTTTTTTCCTGATTTCCTTCAATAATTAACTGCTCCCTGGAAATGTAAGCAAAATAAACCCTTTTCTACTTCATAATGGTATTTCATTCCAATATTCCTAAGAAAAAAACAAACAAAAATGTCTTATCTGATTAAGTTGAATTTTAAAATTATCTAGTTTCCATAAAGAAAAGAAACAACGGGTCCAACCTGAGACCTACCCCACGGGAAAGAACCAACTCTTGACATTATTAAAAATATTTTGCTATGTTCACAGTCAGGAGCTACCCTCTGAGAGGCTCTAGCAGCAGACTATAACAAATGCTGAGATTCACAGCCAAACACTGGACAAAACATAGGAAGTATTGTGGAAAACTAGAAAGAAGAATAGAAGGACCTGAAGGTGCCAGGAGCTCCTCAAAATGACCAACAGATTCAACTAAATAGGGTCCAGAGGGACTTGGAGAGAGTGAAATGCCAACCAAAGATCCTGCGTATACTGGACCTAACCTCCTACACAGTTGTAGCAGATGGGCAGCTCAGGCTTCATGTGAGTGCCCTACCAAAGGGAGAGGAGGCTGTCTCCAACATTGACTCTGTTGCCCTCCTGGGAAGGCTGCCTAGCCAGGCAACAAGGAAGAGGACACACTCTGTCCTGATGCAACTTGATGAGCTGGTGGGGGTCTGGGAGAATACCCCTTATCTGAGGAATAGGGGAGAGGGGATGGGGAAGGGGGGAAGGTCAGACCCGGAAAGAGGGGGAGTAAGATCGGAATGTAAAATGAATCAATAAATTTTAAAAAGAAAAAGAAAGAAACAACAAGCCAGGTATAGTGGCTCATGCCTATAATCCCAGCACTCAGGGAGGCAAAAGCAAGAAGATCTCTCTAAGTTCAAGGCCACTCTGGTCTAAAAAGCAAGTTCAGGACAGACAAAGTTACACAGAGAAACCCTGTCTCCAAAAACTAAAAACAAAACAAAACAAAAAACAAAAACAAAACAAACAAAAAGGAAAAAACAAACAACAGACTAAAAACTCCTCTACATATTTTAACTCCTTAACATGTTCTTAATCACGTAAAGAACAAATCCTCAAAATAGGAGAAAATGTTTGGCAGTTCTACATCTGACAGAGAGTTAAACATACAAAACATACAAAAAACTCAAAAACAGTGTCAGGAAAACAAATGGCCCGATCAAAGTATGAAGCAAAGATCTAAATTGAGTTCCCAATGGAAGAAATAAAAAATAGCCAAGAAATATCTAGAAATGTTTATCATTCATAGCAATTAGTGAAATGTACATTTAAAAAACAGCTCAGATTTCATCTCAGCCCAATCAGTATGACTGAAATAAACAAAATAATCAACAACAAAGGCTGACCAGGGAAACAGCCATTCTGGAAATCAGTTGGCAGCCAAAAAACCTTCTACCTTCAATTTGCCATGTCTACAAGTTGTGATTGAGTTAAGTGTGGAGCAGAAATTGAAGGAGTGTCCAACAAATGAAAGGTCCAACTTGAGAACCATGCCACTAGAGGGAGTTTTCTCCTGACACCGTTAATGACATTTTGTTATACTTAGGACAGGCATGTCATCATCAGAAAGGCTTCACCCAGCAGCTAATGTGAACAGATGCAGAGACCCACAGCCAAATATTTGGCAGAGCTTGGGAAATTCTGTGGCAGAAGGGGATAAAGGGATTATAGAAGCCAAAAGGATCAAGGATACCACAAGAAAACCCACAGAAACAACGACCTGGGACCATAAGGGATCTGAGACTGAACCTCCAGCAAAGGAGCCGCTATGGGACTGACCCCGAGCCCCTGCGCATATGTTACAGTTGTGTAGCTTGGTCTTTTTTTTTTTTTTTTTTTTTTGAGGTTTACGTCTACAATGGATTGCATAGCTGTTTTATTTTATTTTATTTTTAATCTTTTTTATTTTTTATTAATTACAGTTTATTCACTTTGTATCTCCCATAAGCCCCTTCCTTCTTCCCTCCCAGCCCTACTCTCCCTCCCCCTTCTTCTCGCTTGCCCCTCCCAAGTCCACTGATAGGGGAGGTCCTCCTCTCCTTCCTTCTGATCTTAGTCTATCAGATCACATCAGGAGTGGCTGCATTGTCATCTTCTGTGGCCTGGTAAGGCTGCTCTCCCCTCAGGGGGAGGTGATCAAAGATCAGGCCTATCAGATTATGTCAGAGGCAGTCCCTCTTCCCATTACTATGGAACCCACTTGGATAATACGCTGTCATGGACTACATCTGTGCAGGGGTTCTAGGTTATCTCCATGCATGTTCCTTGGTTGAAATATGAGTCCCTGGGGAGACCCCTGTGTGTGTAGCTTGGTCTTAATGTGGGTCTGCTAATAGCAGGAGCCAGGGCTGTCTCGGACTCTGTTACCTACCTTTTTGACCCTTTCCTCCTACGGGGCTATTTATCTAGCCCAAATAAGAGAAGAACCACGAAATGGAGATTTAAGAGGGACTAAAGGTGCCACAATGTCTTCGAGGAAATGAGAAAAATTTAGAGAGGAGCACTAATTAGGGAGGGGGAGGAAGTGAATACAGGAGAAAGAGAAGGGGGGGAATACCAAAGATGTTTGGTGAAGCTTCAAGAAAACATATTATCTAAATTCTACATAAGCTGTGTAAGTAAATACATATATGTAACGAAGTTATGCTACTTGTTCTGACAATGTACCCCCAAGAATCCTACTCTACCAAAACTCCACATGCCAATCATGAGAAACCTCCTTTTGAGGAGATGGTCAGAGTAGTCCAAGTGACCCCCAAACAATATAAGCTAATGCCGTTGCCCCTGGGTGCTTCTCAGCTCCTATTGCTGAAGATACAGTACACTTAGGACACAGAACTCAAATTATTGGTGTTAAATAAAACCTTAAAGCCTCCTTTCTGTTGTCTAACTTATATACCACTAGAAAATAAGCTACCAAGGGAGGAAATTAACATTCTTATCCAGCTATGATTCTTATAAACTTCAACAATGTCCAGCATGGTAAGATACTGCAAAGGTACAACAGAGGCAATCGCATGTTGGAGACACTTATAACCTAGTGAATTACATGGGACCAGTGAAGTCATGATTCTTGGAGCGAATGTACTGTATCTTTGCTAGACCAGCATAATTTCTTACCTATATTCTAAATTTTATCCTTAGGCACACAGACAAGTAGAGCAACCATGATTCATCAAAAAAGTTTTTCTATATAGCAAGTGGAGACCAGTACAGAACACCAAAATTAGACACAATACAAAGACTATTGGAATATTGGGGTCCAGTCCAGTGGATACATCTCTAGCACAACTCCTGTATCTGTGTCTCAGGAGCATCACAGAAGGGGTGGCAGAAAGACTGCTAAAAACCAGAACACTGTTTGATAGCCTTAGAAAATCCTGCATGAACAATACCTGAACAATCACAAAATCACAGTGTCAATACTCATGCTAATGTGGAAGGAGGAAAATTTCATGGGGTTTCCTGCTCTAAATAAGGAATGACAGGCAGCTAATGACTCCTGAGAGAGGGGACAATTACTTTTTTTTCCCCAGAAATGTGGTCCTTGATTGGTTATCAAATAAAATTGTCAACCCTAAAACCATATACTGATAAACAACAAAAATGAATTTGTATGTGTGCGCACACATTCATAACAATATATATGTTGTGTATATATATATATATATATACACAAATGTATATGTACATGTGTGTATTTACATGACATATGTGCATATACACATGCATCATATATCTAGGTTTGAAGGGTAGGGCAGAAGCTAGACAGAGGAAAGGTAAACAGAAAAGAGATAAAATACTTTTATAATTTAAAATGTAAAAAAATAAAAATATAAACAATTATCAAAGAAAATATAAAAATAGCATGTTTTCACATACAAAAATAAACATTTATAAAAAAACGATCAATTATATATTGATCCTCAAATAGCTAAATATATGTACATTTATTGACCATTATTTAATTTTACAAATGTGATGAGAACTTTAAACAACAAAAGTAAATGCAACATTAAAACACACAATGTCAATTCATAAATCTAAACAATGAGTGTGGAATAAAAAACATAATATAATTGCAGTTACAATCCTAGTATATTCATGATGTTACTAAAAACCAATAGAAACATTACTAAGTTAAAAACATACGAGGGGACTGGAACTCCACAAGGAGAACAACAGAACAAGATAATTTGAACACAGGAAACTTCCCAGAGACTCATACTCCAACCAAGGACTATTCGTGGAGATAACCTAGAACCCCTGCACAGATGTAGCCCATGGCAGTTCAGTGTCCAAGTGGGTTACATAGTAATGGGAACAGGGACTGCCTCTGACATAATCTGATTGGCCTGCTCGTTGATCACCTCCCCCTGAGGGGGGAGCAGCCTTACCAGGCCACAGTAGAGGACAATGCAGCCACTTTTGATGAGAACTGATAGACTAAGATCAGAAAGGAGAGGAGAACCTCCCCTATCAGTGGACCTGGGGAGTGGCATGCATGCAGAAAGGGGAGGGATGGTGGGGTCAGGAGGGGAGGAGGGAGGGGCTTATGGGGGGATACAAAATGAATAAAGTGTAATTAATAAAAAATTTAAATAAATAAATAAATAAAAAGAAACAGACCATTATGAGCATATATTAGACTAACATTTTCATATATTTCTCATAATAATCTCTATAAAATTTAATATCATATAAATATGGTGAAAACCATAAACCTAATGGTATATTAATATCAGGTAGCTGCTTTTATCATTCAGAAAAGATTAATTTATTTTTAAAAATTTTTATATACAATATATCTTGGTTATTTCTATTAAGCATTATCTTTCTCCAGCCTTTCCTCATGGTTACCTGTATTGGGAAGACAACAGGATTGTGAAGATTTTTTTTAAATTTCCATATAAGCAACAATTTTCATTTAAAATGATTATTATTTAAAATTCCAACTGTGCTTTTGAACAATTATATTAATTTTTAGTTGCTTTTGTTCATTAAATATATTTTAAAAATGTCAAATTATATTTCCATCATGAGATTAAAGAATGTGAATAACACTTAATTGACATGATACCTAATCAATAGCCTGCTGTGCCTTGGCTAGGTCTCTTAAGATAGTATTTTAAATCCATAACACAGTGAAAAAGTTTTCAGGTATGCAAAAATAAAATGTGAAAAAGAGGGGAGAGACAGAAATGGAGACAAAGACAGAAATATTTTCCTGATTAGTACCATTTGTACTTGTTAAGGTGTGAATTCCTTTCATCATTGTACACTCAATTGTTTAGAACAAAGATTACAATTGTTGTTTGCCTTCTTTAGGAGTAGAGATTTTCATATGCGTATCCTATATTAGATGGCTAATATGCACTTCTGAGTGAGTATACACCACGTGTGTATTTCTACTTCTGGGATACCTCACTCAAGATAATCTTTTCTAGTTCCCATCATTTGCCTGCAAATTTCATGATTTTCTTGTTTTTAACAACTGAGTAGTATTCCATTGTGGTATTCTATAGCACAATTTCTGTATCTATTCCTCCGTTGAGGGACATCTAGGTTGTTTCCAGATTCTGGCTATTACGTATAGAGCTGCTACAAACACAGTTGAGCAGATGTCCTTGTTGTATACTTGAGCGTTTTTTGGATATATGCCTAGCAGTGGTATAGCTGGATTTTGAGGTAGTACTATTCCTACTTTTCTGAAAAAGTGCCAGATTGAATTGCAAAGTGGTTGTACAAGTTTACATTCCAACCAGCAATGGAGTAGGGTTCCCCTTTCTCCACATCTTCTCCAGCATATGTTGTCACTTGAGTTTCTGAGCTTAGCCATTCTGATGGGTGTAAGATGAAATCTCAGTGTTGTTTTGATTTGCAACTCCCTAATGACTAAGGATGCTGAACATTTCTTTAAATGTTTCTCTGCCGTTCGAGATTACTCTGTTTAAGATTCTCTGTTTAGCTCTGTAAACCATTTTTAATTGGATTACTTGGTTTATTGGTTTTTAACTTCTTGAGTTCTTTATATATTCTGGATATTAGCCCTCTGTCAGATATAGGGCTGGTGGAGATTCTTTGCCAGTCTGTAGGCTGTCATTTTGTTCTGAGGACAGTGTCCTTTGCTTTACAGAAGCTTTTCAGTTTCATGAGGTCCCATTTATTAATTGTTGATCTTAGAGCCTGTGCTGTTGGTGTTCTATTCTGGAAGTTGTCTCCTGTGCCAATGAGGTCAAGGCTCTTCCCCACTTTTTCTTCTAACACGTTTAGTGTTTCACTGTTTCTTCTAACAGGTTTTATGTTGAGGTCTTTGATCCACTTAGACTTTTGTCATGTGCTTGGTGATGAATATAAACATACTAAAATCTATACTCCTAAAGAAGCTAAACAACAAGGAAGACCCTAGAGAAGATGCTCAGTCCTCATTCAGAAGGACAAACAAGATAGACATTTGAAGCAGGAAAAGGTAGGGAACAGGACAGGAGCATACCACAAATGGCCTCAGAAAGACTCTACGATTGAGGTATCGAAGCAGAGGCTCAGGCAGTCCTAGCCAAGCTTTGGGCAGAGTGCAGGGAACTTTATGAAAGAAGGGGGAGAGAGAAAGACCCAGAGGGGACAATAACTCTAAATGGAGACCAACACAGCCATAAAAGCTGAGCCATGGAGTCCCTAAAGAGAATGATACCCCAACCAAGGACAATGCATGGATAGGACCTAAAACTCTGGCTCAGATGCAGCCCATAGACTCAGTCTCCAAGTGCGTTTCTTAGTAAGGGGAGCAAGGAATTCCTCTGGCATGAACTCAATGACAGGCTTTCTGATTACCTCCCCCTGGGAGGTACAGCCTTGCCAGGCCACAGAAAAAAAACAAAACAACAACAACAACAACAACAAAAAAAAAAAACAAAAACAAAAACAATGCAACCAATCCTGAAAGGCTAGGGTCAAGTAGAAAGGGAGGAGGACCTCCCCAACAATGGACTAGGGGTGGGGCATAGTGGGAGAAGAGGGAGGGAGGTTGAGATTGGAAGAAGACAAGGGAGGGGGCAACATCAGGGTTACAAATTGAATAACTTGTAATAAATGATAGTAATATTGCAGCCAGTCCTGGTGAGACCTGATAAGCTAGGATCAGGTGGAAAGGGAGGAGGACCTCCCCTATCAGTGGACTTTGAGAGGGGCAGGAGGAGATGAGGGAGGGAGGGTAGGATTGCAAGGGAATGAGTGAGGGGGCTACAGCTGGGATACAAAGTAAATAAACTTAAATTAATATAAAAATGAAAATTTAATTAAAAATGATAATAATAAAAATAAAAAATTTCTAAAAGGTAACACTCATGTTTTTTTTTTTATATAGGAGGAAAGAAGCACACTGTATATTAGGAGAGTTTCAAAAGCACAGGTTTCACATATAAAAGATGACTAAAAGACTGCCATCCTATATATGCCAAGTTGAGGGTCCACAATGTGGCTTTTAAATCAGTAATAGCTTTAGAGCATTGAAAATATTTCACCTGTACCCTTACAGTAAATAAATGTGGAGAAGGAACACTTCTTAACTAAAACTAAATTCTAGACTCAACAACAACAAAACTGTTTTTCATGAATTAAGAAACTTCTAAGATTAATGAAGTTAAATTTTTTCAAAAATTTGTTGTGATGTGTTGTTTTAACAATACGCTAAACTAGCGATTCTTTTCTGTATTGCACTTGACAGGTTTCTTTTCCCAAAATATCACTGGATGCTGACACGCTATCATTTGACAGTGAATGCTCATTCAAAATGAAAAATATTTCTAGAGCTTCTTTCACTAGAAGCAGTCCTCATATTTTGAGAACAAGGAACAGATGTTTATACTTTTTCCTTCCTCCATTATCTGTCCGGCTGGGTTTTTTTCCTAAGGTCAACTACTTGAAGTCTTAATATGAAGAAGCCAAATGCTAAAGGTACAAGCGCTTGTGAATTCACAGAATGATCCTGCCCCTTGAACTATCCCTAAGTTAAGGGTGAGCTGTCGAGTTTCATTGTGTTAGTAAAGTCTGGTTCTTTTTACAAATGCCTCCACACTAGCTGATTTTCAGCTTGCAATAATTGTACTTCAAAATGATTTTATGCATTCTGCTTCGAAACAAACCATTAAATCATATAAGATTATTGCATAAATAATAAATGAACAGAGGAAATGGGGTCATTTAATTTTCTTTAAAAGGGAAAAGAGTCTGGATTAATTTTAGAAAGTTATTTGTTGTGTAAAATTCATTATTTTGTCAAATGTCGTTTTTCTATTTATGACTTTTCAAGGCAGTGAGAGTAGAACTTTAAAAGCTACATATATGTAAACATATACTCATTCAAATGCAATAAAAGAAGTTTAACCTAGTAAACAATATGTGCTTTAAGAAGAAATTCTAAGGACAAAATAAAATTCTATTTTATTTTTCAAATAAAAATATTAAAATGTAATCACATTATGCAATGATCAACCCTAAACATTTAATTCAATTCTAATTAAGTGTGTGTAATTTAGTGTTATTATAGTTATTTTTAAAATGTTCTAGTATATTTATTTTAAAACATTTATATAGTTAATACAGTGGTTTTAAAACATTCATCCACCAAGTGTTCAAATAGCATATTTCATATTGAAATTGGAAAAACCGAGACTGAATAAATAGCAGTAGTTTTCATTTCACAGAAGGCAATATATTCTTTAAAATGATCCTAAATACCTACATTGAATATTCAAGTTCTATGACATAAAGCATGTGGATTTCTTTTGTTTTATATGTTGATGTATATAGACATAATAAATATAGGTCTCAAATTATAAACTGATATCTACCACCTGAATAATTGGAACTCTCTTTCCTCAGCCATAATTCACTAGCAAAGAATTAGAAGATTGTGTATACTTGTGAGTGTGTGTGTGTGCCTGTGCATGTATATGTCTGTGTCTGTTGTTTAGTAAATGTGTACAGAGAAAAGAAGTACAAGGTAAATAGAATTTCAAAGTTGTGGCCTTTCATGTTTGAGGGAGCTGTTTCTACGAATGTGAACTTTATAGGGAATAATATCTGAAAAAGAAACTCACTGCAGGATGACATACTCATGTGTAGGAGGATTTTTTAGACTTTTTTCAAAGGCCTACTTTAGGGTTCTTAAATGCTTTTACACCCCCCTTCCCACCGCCTGACCAGAGGTAGGGGAAAAAGAAGATTATTAGAAAAAGGGGGTTGTGGACCTTTTTAGACATAGTTCCTCGGGAGATCCCACTCCTCATTGTCCAGATACCAGTAGTCCAGTCAAAGAGCAAACACAAACAGCAGCAGCACTGACACCATGCAGAAGAAAGAGCATAGCTTGAGCCGGCAAATCACCAGGAGTCATGGAAAGAGGCAATGTTTATTTAGAGTGTCATGAGTTCTCAGGATCACTTCTCTCTGTAAAGTGAAATGTAGAAAACAGACCAGCGAAGCAACGTGAACTGTAGCACAGGATAGAACTTCGAAAGTTGTGTCTCACTGTCTGTGGGCTTATATTTATCTCTTCTCAGAGTCCACACAAGGATGTTTTTCCATAGGCAAAAACCACACCCCTGTCTAGAGCCAGCTTCTAGCAAAATAACATGTGCCCGCTCACAGTCTGTTCTTAGCTAACAAAGATCAGGAGTCTTTCCTCTGTAGTGGAAAAACACTTGGAACAAGACCTCCCCTATCTATGGACTTGGGGAGGGGCATGCGTGGAGAAGGGGGAGGGTAGGAGGGATAGAGCTACAGGGGGGATCCAAAGCGAATAAAGTGTAATTAATAAAAAAATGAAAACAAAACAAAAAGCAAAAAAACACATTCACAGGACACAACTGAGTTTTCAAAGAAAACAGAAACCTCCACTTCACTCATGAGTGGGCAAGTTTGTCCACAAGCAGAATTTCTTTAATTTCCTCAAGAAAAATCAATCCAATTTTTAACTTCTTCCAACTGAACAAATTATCCTGATCTTTATTTAAGATACTCTTCATAATTAAAATAATTTTGATGACATTTTCAGTTTCTTTACCTTAGGATTTAAACTAATTAGCCATTAAATATCTGAGGACCAGAAGCAAGCCAGAGAGGTGGATAAACATGACTTTGAAGCTCCGTCTTTGGTTTAAAGCAGAATGCCAGCTGGCTCCTCTCTTTGTTTCCTTCATTCATCCCAGTCCTAACAAGGTAGCCAGAATGAACCAAGGCAACTTGACACTCTTCTACTCAACTGTTGAAGTGAGGTGGGTAAAGAAACTAAGAGAAAAAACAAAGAGAAAGGGAAAATGTGCTGTATTTTCTTCTGAAAGTGTGCAAGCCTGATGAAAGTGAGATACCCCGTGTCAACAATTTACTAGTGAGAGTTAAGATAATAAACTATACAAGAAAAGGAAAACTAAGATAGGTCTCTAAAAGAAATTTTTGGAATTTAAGGTATATAACATTAGAGTAAAATATTGAATCTGCAAATAGAAATTAAAAATTATGAACAAGTTAAATATAAATACAGGGAATTTTTTTCTTCAGTTGTTTGAAAAGATAATTGGTAATGATATATGAGTGAAAGTCCATCAATAGTGAAAAAAAATAGTACAACACCATAAAATTTGTTTCAGAAGCTGCTTAACTATAGTGAATAAGCTATGCATGAAATCTTTATGTTCAATATTTTTATGAACTGAGAACTTCTCCCAAATAAAAGCTATTAATTTTAAAAGAAAACAGATTGTTTAAAGTAAATAAGATAAATTTACTCCATAAGATAATGAACATTTATATTTTAATAATAAAATGAAAAGAAGATAACAAGGAATACTATGGATTAATAAAATTAAAGAGTAAGAGAGGAAAAAGAAAGGAGTTAAGTATAGAGCAAGCAAGGGATAGTGACAGAAAAAAGGATGAGGAAAAAATACAGATAGAAAGAAAGACAGAAAGGTTAAAAAGACAAACAGGAAGGAAAGAAAGAAGGAAGAAAGGAAGGGGACATAATGCCACAGATAACAGAAATGACTATCAAAGCAGATCGCTGCACATTCCACATCCATGAAATATATAATGAGAGGACAATAAACATTTTTATCCCATAAACTTGATAATTTAAATAAAATCAGAAATTTTTGAATGACTCAGTGAAAGCCTATAAAATAAGACATTTATAATTGAAACATTTATACTTATTTTAATAAAAACATAATTTGTAAACAGTGCCTTTCCACAACAACAAAAAAATCCTAGTATTAAGTTCATTAGTCAAGTGTACTCTACATGAAATGATAATCACAATTTACATAAGTCCTTGCTAAAAGAAGAAAAGAATAATTTCCAAATCATTTTATAAACATCAAAATTAGACAATTTTATTATGAGAAAACCACAAGCCAATACCTCTAATAGACATGAACATAGGGATTCTCAAAAACATTTACATGACTAATTATCAATGATGATAACATATATGATGAAAACTATAGTTTATGCTTACTACAGACTTGTTTCACCATGAAAATGCCATGAGAATATTATTACAGCATGTTCAGAAGAAAAAAAAAGTATCCCAAACTTATTATCTATTTTAGCTGCTTTTCAAATGCTGGGATAAACAGCATGACCAATGCAAGTTATAAGAGAAAACATTTATTATTTCATAACTATTTCAGATGTTTATACTTCATAACTAACATGGCAGAAGACAGGCAGACATGGACAGGAGCAGTAGCTTAGAGCTTTCATTTTAAACACATACTCGAGACAGAGTGCTAACTTGGAATTTCATAGGCCTTTGAAATCTCAAAGTCAATTCCTAGTGACATAACTTCTTCAACAAGGACATCTTGCGAATCCTTCCCAAACAGTTCCACCAACTGGGACCAAGTATTCAAATACAAGACTAGGGGGGGGGGGGCACTTTATGTAAATCACCACAATATTCATGTTAGAGGATACTTGCAGCAATGGAGAAATAAATAAACAAACAAACAAATAAATAAGTAAATAAAAGAAAAGGAAAAACAAGAGAAGAAAAATTCAACCTGAAGTACACTTTCATAAGAATTAAAGGTAAATGTATTTACATATGCTGTTATATATTGAAGTAGTCAATTTCACCCTGCAATTTAAAGAAAGAAAAGTTTTGTTATTAAACATAGTGAATTCAACTACTTAACACTGTACCACTTGACAAGATATTTGCTAAAAAATAAATAAGTTGTGTGCATGCTCAGATGAAACACTGAATGTTACTCAAAATAGATACAGTGTACTACCATGCTTCCTCTGAGTTTGCCACACATGTTAAATGGGTACTTAAAATACACCAAGATACACAAAATGCTAGTTAGATTAATATGTAACAAAATATGCTCAAGTTCTGTGAGCTACAGATTATAACACCATAATGTAATAACTCAAATGAAACTAAATAAAAATATATTCTGTGTTCATGCATTAAAAGAGCCAATATTGTAAAGATGTTATTCTCTCTAACTCTGCTGTAGAGAGTCAGTGTTGTCCGTGAAATTCTGAGTGTGAGTTGTTGACAGAAGGTCATTGGGAACAGAGGCTTGTCCCCAATGCAAGTGGACTGGTGTCAAACCCGGAATGAGAGTCAACTTCCACAAGATGTCTCTAATCAGCACACATACACTGCAGCATTGTCACATGTGAGCAAACACACACACAAAGAAAAAGATTTTAAAAATTACAAATGCCATTGAACAGCTTGTAAAATTGACAATTTATATTTTTAAAAATACCCGTATCAACGAAAATTAAAATAAGTTAAAGTTCCCAGCTATACCACTTCTGGGCATGTACCAGAAAGATGTTCCACCATTCAACAAGGATTTTCTCAGCTATGTTCACAGCAGCTTTATTTGTAATAGCCAAAAGCTGGAAACAATCTAGATGTCCAACAACTGAAGAATGGATACAAAAATTGTGGCACATTTACGCAATGGAATATTATTCAGCTATTAAAAACAAGGAAATAATGAAATTTGCAGTCAAATGGATGGAACTGGAAAAGATCATCCTGAGTCAGAGCTAATATCCAGTATATATAAAGAAGTAAAGAAGTTGAAAAGCAACAAATCAAATAATCCAATTAAAAGATGGGGAACAGAGCTAAACAGAGAATTCTCAATAGAGGAATACCAAACGGCAGAGAAGCACTTAAAGAAATGCTCAACATCTTTAGCCATCAGGAAAAAGCAAATCAAAACGACCCTGAGATTTCACCTTATACGCATCAGAATGGCCAAGATCAAAAACTCAAGTGACAACACATGCTGGAGAGGTTGTGGAGAAAGGGGAACCCTTCTCCACTGCTGGTGGGAATGTAAACTGGTACAACCATTCTGGAAATCAATCTGGCGCTTTCTCAGACAACAAGGAATAGCACTTCCTCAAGATCCAGCTATATCACTCCTAGGCATATATCCAGAAGAGGCTCAAGTGCACAAAAAGGACATTTGCTCAACCATGTTTGTAGCAGCTTTATTTGTAATAGCCAGAAGCTGGAAACAACCCAGATGCCCCTCAACTGAAGAATGGATGCAGAAATTGTGGTACGTCTACACAATGGAATATTACTCAGCAATGAAAAATAAGGAAATCATGAAATTTGCAGGTAAATGGTGGGACCTGTAAAGGATCATCCTGAGTGAGCTATCCCAGAAGCAGAAAGACACACGGTATATACTCACTCATATAGATATATAATATAGGATAAACCTACTAAAATCTGTATGTCTAAAGAAACTAATCAAGAGGGAGGACTCTGGCTAAAATGCTCAATCCCCACTCGGAATGGCAAAGAGGATGGACACCAGAAGAAGAAGAAAACAGTGAACAAGTTAGGAGCCTCCCACAGAGGGCTTCTGAAAGGCTCTGCCCTGCAGACTATGAAAGCAGATGTTGAGACTTATGGCCAAACTTTGGGCAGAATGCAGGGAATCTTAGGAAAGAAGTGGGAAATAATAGTAAGATCTGGAGGTCCACAAGGAGAGCAACAGAACCAAAAAATTTGAACACAGGGGTCTTTTCTGAGACTCATATTCCAACCAAGTAGCCCATGGCAGTTCAGTGTCCAAGTGGGTTCCCTAGTAATGGGAACAGGGACTGTCTCTGACATGAACTGATTGGCCTGCTCTTTGCTCACCTTCCCCTGAGAGGGGAGCAGCCTTACCAGGCCACAGAGAAGACAATGCAGCTACTCCTGATGAGACCTAACAGACTAGGACCAGAAGGAAGAAAAAGAAACCCTCCCCTACCAGTGGACTTGGGGAAGGGAGTGTGTGGAGAAGGGGGAGGAAGGGAGGGATTGGGAGGAGAGGAGGGAGGGAACTAGAGGGGGGATACAAAGTAAATAAAGTATAATTATAAATAAAAAAGAAAAAGAAAAGATTTTTCTATATTCCCATTTCTTTTCCAACTTCTCATGGCTTCTGCTCACTAGCTCACAACCTCCTGGACTTCTCTCTAACAGTTATTGTTACATGCACACACACATATACACCATGTACATATATATCATTTGCAAACAAATATACACAAACAAATACATGTATGTCATATGCAGAACACATACATGCAGACATGTACATATTCATACACACACACATATATACTGCTGAGTCTGATCACTGATCAGTGTTGTATGTGAATGATTTCAGGGGTGACCTCTTTGTATTGAGTTGTTGGAATGCTGCTCAAAGTTGTAGCCTCCATGGCCTGACATGGAGCCTCTCTGAGCTCTGCAAATGATGGGGGACTCCCTTCTCCCAGAGGGGCTTCTTGCTGTCTGCCTGTCTTTATCTGGAGAATGTCTTTGAGCTAGATGCCTGGCTTATAGGAGAATTAGCCTCTGACACAGCTTCCTGCAAAATGTGCTTCCCCAGCCCACATGATGCTTAGTAGTATGCTCCTCTACACCTGATAGGACACCTGTTGCTTAATGCAAATGAAGCCCACTGTACCTATCTATCAGAGTAACTCCTGGCTGATGCCCTTTTCCTATATGCCACTCACCCCGGGAATGAAGATGATCTGCCTCCCTGAAACTGGTCCCAGATGCTATTCTTTCCTGTTCATGTCCTTCTGAGCCTTACAACCACTTCTAATCCTCCTTCCCTCTTGGGCTGGTAGGGAACAGCCCCAGAGAGAAGAGGAGACACACATTGTATTCTCAGTTAAGGGTCTTCTCACCAGGGAAGAATATATCTTCTTTTGTCAGAATGTTAAAATGAATTTAAGAAATGGAGTTAGAGATTGGACCTCTGTTGGAGGAAGGGGAAGACCAACCCACCTACAAAATCATTGACCCAAAACTTATCCTGCCTATAAGATGTGCAGGGATAATGATAAAGCAGAGATTGAGGGAATGTCCAAACAATGCCTGGCCAACCTGAGACCCTCCTCATGGAAGAAAGCTAACCCCTGACACTGTTAATGATACTCTGTTATGCTTGCAGACAGGAAACTGGCATAGCTGTCCTCTGAGAAACTCAACCCAACAGCGGATCTAAATAGATGCTGAGACTCATAGCTAAACAGTGGGCAGCTTGCAGGGAGTCTTGTGGGGAAAAAAAAAAGGAAAGAATAAAAGGATCGAGAAGGGACAGAAGCTCCAGAAGAAAACCAAGAAAGCAAATTAACCTAGGCCTGGAGAGGGACTTAACAGATCACCAACCATTGGCCATGCCTGGTCTCAGCCTGAGCCCCTTACACATATGTAGATGATGAGTAGCTTGGGAAACATGTGGATCCCCTAGAAAGTTAGGTTGTCTCTGACTTGGACTCTGTTGCCTGCTTTTCAATCACTGCCTCAGCAGGCCAAAGGGGAGAAGATGCCATAGGTCCCGATGTGAATTGATGTTCTGGTATTAGTTGGTAGGAGGAAGGCTCCCCTTATTGGAGAAGTAGGAGAAGGGCAATGGAGGTAGAGGGATGGAGAATCAGAATGGAAAGAGAGGAAGGAGGGCCTACAATTAGAATGTAAAGTGAATAAAATAAATGAATTAATTTTAAATAATGGAGTTACAATTAATAGTTTTCTTTTTTTTTTAATTTTATTTTTCTTATTAGTTACATTTTGTTAACTCTGTGTCCCAGCTGTATCCTACTCCCTCATTCCCTCCCCAACCCCACACTCCCTCCCTGGTCTCCTCCCTGCCCCTTTCCAAGTCCACTGATAGGGGAGGACCTCCTCCCCTTTCATTTGACCCTTTTTTATCAGGTATCTTCAGGGCTGGCTGCAAAGTCCTCCTCTGTGGCCTAACAGGACTGCTCCTCCTCTGGGGGGGGGGGGGAGTCAAAGAGCCTGCCCTTGAGATCCTGTTAGAAATAGTCCTTGTTCCCCTTACTTTGAGAAACTACTTGATTACTGAGCTACCACGGGCCACATCCGAGCAGAAGTTCTAGGTTATATCCATAGATGGTCATTGGTTGAGTGTCAGTCTCAGAAAAGACCCTGTGCCCTGATATATTTGGTCCTTGTAAAGCTCCTATCCTTTCCATATCATACTAACTCCCCTTCTTTCATATGATTCCCTGCACTCTGCCATGGTTTGGTTATGAGTCTTAGTGTCTACTTTGAAACACTGCTAGGTAGAGTCTTTCAGATGCCTTCTGCGGTAGACTCCTGTCATACGTTCAATGCACATCCCATTTGTCTTTCTAAATGAGGATTGATCATCTTTACCCGTGTCTGCTTTCTTGATTATCTTCATTAGGTGTGTAGATCTCCATTGCTGGTGGGAATGTAAACTGGTACAACCACTTTGGAAGTCAATCTGGTGCTTTCTCAGACAATTAGGAGTAGTACTACCTCAAGACCCAGATATACCACTCCTAGGTATAACCCAACATTTGCTCAAGTATACAACAAGGACATTTGTTCAACCATGTTTGTAGCATCTTTATTTGTAATAGCCAGAACCTGGAAACAACCCAGATGTCCATCAACTGAGGAATGGATACAGAAATTGTGGTATTTTTACACAATGGAATACTACTCAGCAATCAAAAAGGAGGAAATCATGAAATTTGCAGGCAAATGGTGGGATCTAGAAAAGATCATTCTGAGTGAAGTATCCCAGAAGGAGAAAGACAAACACGGTATATACTCGCTTATATAGACCTACAAGATATGATAGACACAATTAATAGTTTTCAATGATTAAATTTACATTTTGTTATTTCAATGATTAGTGACAGTTTTCAAGGATTGCTCTAGATAGTAAAACTACTGTTTTTCTAATATAGTTACTCAGAATCTATGCCATATAAAAATAAAAAACTTTTTGAAAAATTCTGACTCTAGTTTCTAAGGTTATTGGAAATGAGTAATATTACAATTAAATACAAACTTTATTCACCTATTGTACTACTTTTTCATTGGAAGTCAACAATTATATCAAGTGTTCATGTGAATTTACTTAAGTTACAATTCATATCAATAGCTGCCAATGTGAGATAAATTGAGTTGATTTTTTATAGTAAGATTTTAGTTAATTACTTAATAATTGAAAATCATCTACATGTGGAACAAAATTCAGTTATACACTTGTATAGTCACACAATTAAAATTTGGTAAAAAGTAAAAAGAGACTCACATTAACTGTTAAGTAATCATAATGCTAAATAGTAATGATATTATACTGATAAAATTATAGGCTCAAGAATTGAATAGGAGTTTGATATCTATATAGATCAATAAACAAAATACAGATGATTGTCTTCAAGATTAGTAGAGCAATGTACTGATGAGAACCTGAGCCTTTGACACATGGTAGAGAAAACATTGGACTTCAGAATCTAAACACCTTGAATTTGATGTGACAACCTCCAGAAAGCAGCTGGAAAGGTGTTATAGTGATGAACTGAATATGTCAAAATATAACAAAAGAACACATAGGGAAAATAATTGTACCCTTAGAACTCTATCACATCTTACATAAAATATGAACTGTAATTTTTTTTAACTTCTAGGTCCTTTAATTGACCTCACTGGCCAACCCTTTTATTTTTTATTTATTTATTTTTTATTAATTACACTTTATACACTTTGTATCCTCCCATAGGCCCCTCAAAAAAAAAAGAAATAATTTGGATTTCACCAAAAAAAATATGTGTCTGTCTTAAAAAGTCTTATTTTTTTTAACATTTTCATTTTATATCTCAATTGTAACCTCTTTCCTCATCTCCTCCCATTCTGACCCTCCCTCCCTCTTCCCCTCCTTTTCCTTTCCCTTAGTTCACTGAAATGGGGTGACCAGTTAAGTTCATGCAGTAAAGTTTTTAGAGTTCAGAGTCAGTTTTTTACAAGTAGAGCAATTCAGTGAGAAGCCAAGAGAAGTCAATTAGAATAAATCATCTTGGAGAGAAGTTTTGAGCAAGAACAGCTGTGTTGAACCAGCCAACCAGAGTTCAGAAAAAAAGAAATAAAAATAAAAAAAAACTGGAAAGTGTAAGCTTATACAGTAGTAAGTCTTGGAGGCTGAAAATATTCTAGGCCTAGGTTAACTATCAGAGGCTGGAAGCTGAAGGTTTCAAAGCTGTCTTGCAGAAGACTAAATTATATGGAGGATAGAAGCTCCCAGGTCTAAGCCTAGGAATATTTAGATAGAAATTCTCTCAGGTCAGCCTAAACTGTGTATTAGTAAAGCTTGGGTATGGCTCTCACTTCATACCTTGTCTGAAGAAATAAAAACATTTACACAAGTAGAGTCAAGTCACATAATGGGGATATTGAAATGTTTGTACATTTGCACCATTTAGTAGGATACATGTAAAAATATATATCACGTCCAGAACAATTTTTATGACATAAAAGCAAAAAGAAACCTCAACCTCAATGAGAACATATATATTTTATTTTTACTCTTTTCTTTTACATTTAAAATTCACATAGTCATTTTCATCTTAGTATCTAAATCTCAGGTTGAGTATTTGAGTTATCTAAAAGTGAAATAAAACCTACTTATCCCTACATTTTAAAATGATAATATAAATATATCTGGCATTGTATATAATAAAACTAAATTTAAGTATGTATTTAATTTTTCTTTTCACATAGGATGCTGTTATCTGACAAGACAAAAAAGAAGTAATTAAATAACAAAAGATATGACATTCAGTGTGTGTGTGTGTGTGTGTGTGTGTGTGTGTGTGTGTGTGTGCACGTGCCACATGTATCTCTGTTGAATCCTTCCTAAATCCATCTATAAGGGTAAATCATAGATTATAGATTAAATTATATGTTATATATCATCTTGAAAAAAATGTATCTTTATATATCACTTTGAAGGGGCTAGTGGGCTTGCAAACATTTAATCAAACATTTTTATGAGTTTTGGTTTGTTCTATTTAGATGAGATAAATTTAGTTTATCTCATCTCATAAATGAGATAAATTGTTCTATTTAGATGATATAAATCAGTGAACTGAATAAACTGTTTATTATACTCGGGTTGTCCTCATCCAATTATCTGAATATCTATGCAGACCCTTCTAAGGACCTAAGAGAAGATTCCTGAAGCAGGGCTTTCAAATGAAGTGTTTTGTCTTCCTCACAGCATAGTTTGACCTTAAATTGTTAAAAAAGGGCACTTCACAAGTTTGGGATTTGTCACACTCCATGACCATGTGGCTCTCATTCATTTCCTTATAGTAAATGCACACACACACACACACACACACACACACACACACACACACAGACACACTTCTCTATTTTGAAAAAAAAAAATGAGAATGTAGTACCATTTCCCTGGTCCCTTCTCTTTTCCATAAGGACTGTAGTTCCTACATTTCCAAGCAAAATATGTTAGACTATCACTGGAATGTTCAATTCTCAGATGAAAGTTTATTATATAAGAGAAATTCAAGATTGATTAGGGCTTTATTAGAGAACCAGCTTTAGAATGACGATTACATCGGCTTCTGAGATGTCAGGTTTTAGTTAGGAAATGGAATGAATAATTTAAGTAAAATGCATGCCATGCTCCGTAATAGTGTAGTCAATCAACTTCTGCTCTTGCAGCCTCCGTTTCTATTTTCATCGCTGTAATCTTGCAAATTGTTTTTTTTTTCTTTTGCCTTTTTAATGAATGCTGACATAAAGATTTCCATCCTAATGCAAGTTTAATAAGAAATCCATTTTATTTTCTGGTCAGCATGATAGTTAAAATGTTGACACTTTACACAATGATGCTTCTGAGTTATGTAAATCAGCTTACAAAATGTGTACATGAAAGCCAGCTTACTTATGTCTGGTGGGTGCTGTGTGGGCCTCTTAACTAATTTCAATGTGTTTAAAAGCATTTGTGTTCTAGTTAGTTTTTCACAATACTAGAGGAGCAAATTTTACAAAAGACTAAGGTGATATAAAAATCTGTCAGGAACTCCCACTATACATACGCTGACCTTGAACCATAATTCTTTTACTTCATGTTTCCCAAGTGATGGGATCACTGACTTAGCATGGGATGTACATGGGATGGAATTCTGTTTATAGATGTAATCGTTTTCTTTAAATTTTGGGTTTTTTTTCCAGATTTTCCTTTTGACGTGTGATCTGACTCAGTTGCTGAAGATACCTTAGGATTTCAGATCCCCCTTCCTCTTAAGTACCTGTGTTGCACACCTGAACCATTCGACCCAAGTATATTTGCATATTCTAATTGAAATGTGAGTAACGTCAGGCATTTTTATGTGTATCAAAGATTAATACCTGAATAACATTAATGGATATTGACTAAAAAAGGAGTTCAAATGTATAGAGTGTTAGGCCACAAAATCAACTTATACTTATGGTATGAAAAACTTTTAAAAGTATACTAGAAAAGCATTATCTTTTTTTTGTAATTTTATTTTATTTTATTAATTACACTTTATTCACTTTGTATCCCCCCATAAATCCCTCCTTCCTCCCCTCCCAGTCCCACCCTCCCTTCCCCCTTCTTCACGAATGCCCCTCCCCAAATCCACTGATAGGGGAGGTCCTCTTCTCCTTCCTTCTGATTTTAGTCTATCAGATCACATCAGGAGTGGCTGCATTGTCATCTTCTGTGGCCTGGAAGGGCTGCTCCCCCCTTAGGGGGAGGTAATCAAAGAGCAGGCTGATCAGATTACATCAGAGGCAGTCCCTCTTCCCATTACTATGTAACCATCTTCGACACTAAACTGCCATGGGGTACATCTGTGCAGGGGTTCTAGGTTATTTCCATGCCTGATACTTGGTTGGAGTATGAGTCTCTGGGAAGACCCCTGTGTTCAAATTTTCTGGTTCTGTTGTTCTCCTTGTGGGGTTCCTGTCCTCTCCAGCTCTTGCTATTTCCCACTTCTTACATAAGATTCCATATACTCTGCCCAACCGTTTGCCATAAGTCTCAGCATCTGCTTTGATAGTCTGCAGGGCACAGCCTTTCAGAGGCCCTCTGTGGCAGGTTTCTAGGTTGTTTCCTGTTTTCTTCTTCTTCTGATGTCCATCCTCTTTGCCTTTCGGGATGGGGATTGAGCATTTTAGTTAGGGTCCTCTCTCTTGATTAGTTTCTTTAGATGTACAAGTTTGAGTAGGTTTATCCTATGTTATATGTCTATATGAGTGAGTATATACCGTGTGTGTCTTTCTGCTTCTGGGACAGCTCACTCAGGATGATCCTTTCCAGGTCTTACCATTTACCTGGAAATTTCATGATTTCCTTATTTTTCATTGCAGAGTAATACTCCATTGTGCAGATAAAACATTGTACATAATAAATAAATAAATAAATCTTAAAAAAAAGAAAAAGAATGAAAAGCATTATCTTATGCAATTAAGTGAAACCAATTTTATATTATGAAATTTCATTCTAAAAGTTAAATATCGATGCTATAAAATATGGGGGTGTAAGTGCTCATTGCTGGTTGTTTGCTTCTCTTAGGATTTGATGTTTCTCTCTCAATGAACTTGTGCAAGTAAAAGTTAAAGAAACAGCCAGGTGTGGTGGCACATGCTTTTAATCCCAGCACTTTTGAGGTATAGGCAAGAGGATTGCTGTGAGTTCAGGGCCAGCCTGGTCTACAAAGTGAGTTCAGATCAGCCAGAGCTACATAGAGAAATTCTGCCTTGAAAAGTAAGTTAAGGAAACACAGACGTTGTAATTGATTGTCAGACACTGTCCACAGTAATGGAGCTACTCCCGGAGAAATGGAGATGTGACGGATTGCTGGAGCTGACATTCTGCGAGGCTCATCAGACACAGTTACAGATTTCAGAAGAAAGCTTTGCCCCTGTGTGTGTCTACACATGATCTCTGTTCTATATTAGTGGCCATGTCTTGTCTGAGGCAGGTAGGAATCCAAACTGCATGCACAGAATGGCAAGACAAAGACATCTTACTGGCTGAATTGTATTTTCCACTAAAACTCTGGGCTAAAGGACTAATCTTGGGATATTAGAATGTAAACTGTGTTTGGATGCAGGCCATTTACACACGTGTTTAAGCTAAAATAAGGCTGCTGAGATAAACCTAATGCCACATGAATTATATTCCTGCAAAGTGTAGACATTTGTGTGTACAGACAGACACCAGGTGTGTGTGCACAGAGGAAAGACTTTGTGAGCACCATGCAAGGCCAACGAGATAGGCATGGCATAAATAGAAAAACAAACAAACAAATAAAAGACCATACCTTATCATCTTGATCTTGCAGTCTTCAGAGCTGTGGGACAATGTTTCTGTCATTTAAAATACTACGGATTTTTAAAAATTTACTTATTCATTTTACTTTATTCAATTTAGGTGCTGATTGTGGCCTTATCCCTCATTTCCAACAGGCCACACCCTCCCTCCTACTTTCTCTCTATCTCCCTCCTCTGGTCCTCAGAGAAGGAAAACCATCCTTTCCTACAAATTGATTCCAGCCTAACAAGTCTTATCAGGATTGCCTCCATTCACTTGCTCTGTGATCCAGCAGGGCTGCCCCTCCCGGTAGAAGTGGTCGAAGAGTAGCTGACAGAGTCCATGATAGAGACAGACAGAACCTGTTCCCTTCACTAGGAAGCCTACATGGAGACTGAGCTCACTTTGAGCTCCATCTGAACAAGAGGTCTAGGACCTCTCCATGCATGATCCATAGTTAGTCAATCGGTCTCTGCAGAACCTTCTGGGCCCAGATTTGTTGACTCTGTTGGTCTCCTTGTGGAGCTCCTGTCCCTCCAGTCCTTCTATTCTTGCACTCTTCCATAAGACTCCCAAAGTTTGACTGTGAGTTTCAGCATCTGTCTCAGTCCCCTGCTGAGTAATACTATCCAGTGGTGTTATTCAGAGGACATCCATGGAATGCTCCAGTCCTCTTCCCTCTCTTCAACTGCTTCTGGTGTCTATTCTATTTGCCCTTCTGGATGAGAATTAAGCATCCTTCTTAGGGTCCTCCTTGTTATTTGGCTTCTTTAGGTCCGTGGATTGTAGTATGGTTATCATCTATTATACGGCTAATATCTGCTTATTAGTGAGTACATACCATGTATGTCTTTCTGCTTCTGGGTTACCTCACTCAGGATGAACATTTCTAGTTCCCACCATTTGCCTGCAATTTTCATGATTTCCTTATTTTTAACAGATGACTAATATTCCATTGTGTGCATATGTTACAAATTCTGTATCCATTCCTCAGTTGAGGAACATCTAGGTTGTTTCCAGATTCTGGCTATTATGAATAAATATGTTATAAACATAGTTGAGCAAATGCCCTTTTTGTATGGTGGAGCATCTTCTGATCTTTTGGATATATGCCCAGGAGTTGTACAGCTGGGTTTTGAGGAAAAACTAGATTTTCAAAGTGGTTTTACAAGTTTGCATTTCCAGCAACAACGGAGGAGTGTTCCCCCTACTCCACATCCTTGCCAGCATATACTGTCACTTGATTTATTTTTATCTTAACCATCCTGATGGGTGTAAGATGGAATCTGAGTTTTTTTATTTGCATTTCCCTGATGACTAATGATGTTGAACATTTCTTTAAGTGTTTCTCCACTGTTCAATATTCCTCTGTTTAGAATTCTCTGTTAGTTATGTACCCCATATTTAAATTGGATTATTCTGTTTGTTGATTTTAATATCTTGATTTCTTTAGATATTTTGATGTTAGCCCTCTGTCAGATGTAGAATTGGTAAAGAACTTATTCCAGTTCATAGGCTGTCACTTTGTTCTGTTGACAGTATCCTTTGCTTTACAGAAGCTTTTCAGTTTCATAAGGTCCCATTTATTAATTGTTGATCTTAGAACCTGTGCTGTCAGTATTCTATTCAGGTAATTGTCTCCTCTGCCAATGAGTTCAAGGTTTTTCCCCTTTTTCTTCTAGCTAATTAGTGTGTCTGGTTTTATATGGGGGTCTTTAATACACTTGAAACTGAATTTTGTGCAAGGTGATAAATATAAATATAGATGAATATATAGTATTTCTCTACATTGAACATCCAGTTAGACCAGCACCATTTGTTTAAGATCCTATATTTTTTTCTATTGTATGGTTTTGGCTTCTTTGTCAAAAATCAAGTGCTCATATGTCTATATCTAGGTCTTAAATTCAATTCCATTGATCCACCAGTCTGTTTCTATGCCAGTACCATGTAGTTTTTAATTATAGTTGCTCTTTACTATAGCTTGAGATCAGGGATAGAGATACCTCCAGAAGACCTTTTATTGTACAGATTTGTTTAAACTCTTTTGGGTTTTTAATTTTTCCACATGAAGTTGAGAATTGTTTTTTCAAGGTATGCAAAAAATTGTGTTGGCATCTTGATGAGAATTTCGTTGAAACTGTAGAAAGCTTTTGCTGAGATGACCATTTTTACTAAGTTAATTCTACCTATACATGAGCATGGGAGATCTTTCCATCTTCTGATATCTTCTTCAATTTCTTTCTTCAAGGACCTAAAGTTGTTTTCAGACAAGTCTTTCACTTCCTTGATTAGAGTTACACCAAGATAATTTATGTTTTGTTGTTGTTCTTTTTTTAAATTTAATTTTATTTATATATTTATTTATTACAATTTATTCACTTTATATCCTTGCTGCAGCTCCCTTCCTCATTTTCTTCCAGTCCTACACACCCTCCTTCTCCCCCTAAACCCTTTCCCTAGTTCCCTGATAGGGGAGGAGGCCTACAGAGACCTATACACCAACCAAGAACCATGCATGGAGAGGACCTAGACCCCCTGTTCCAAGAAAGGCTATTGTGTCTCATTTTCATTGAATTTTAGGAAGTCTTTAATTTTTTTTTCTTTATTTCATCCCTGACTCAATTGTCATTGAATTGAGAGTTGCTCAGTTTTCATCCACGTGTAGGCTTTTTGTTATTTCTCTTGTAGTTAAGGTCCAGCTTTAATCCAAACTCCTGCATTTTTTCTGCATTTCTTTAAATGATTTGTTCAATTAATTCACCTCTGTTTGTATTTTTGTATATTTCTTTGAATAATTTATTCATTTCCTCTTTAAAAGCCTCAAACTGTTTGACTGTACCTTCCTGTGGTTCTTTAAGGATTTCGTTTGTTTACTCTGTTATCATTTTTATAAGCATAGATTTAATGTCATTTTCTTGTGTATCAGTTGTGTTAGGGTTCCAGGGTTGCTTGTCATGGGATAAGTGGTTTCTGAGGATGTCGTGTTGATTGTGTTTTTAAACTGGCCTTTAGCCACCTGGCTGTCTCTGGTGTTGGCTGGTAGATTTCTGTTGCACACCAGAGTACCGGAAGAGGTAAAAGAAGTAACATGGGTAGTTCTCAGGGACTTGCTAGTGGCTCTTCTCAGATGTATGGGCCAAGAGACCCTCCTCTTGCCAGGGGAATTCCCAAGAGTCAGCTGCCTTGCTTTTAGTTTTCTTGCTCTGAGATTAATTACTTCCAGCTGCCCATTGGGCTCAGACACTGTGCTTGCTGGGCGCAGTCATTTTGCGGAACCTGTGAGTTCAGAGATCTCGTTTGTCTCATTAGGAAGACGAGAGGTTGAGCTTTTCATGGGAAGCTGGTGTCGTTTCTGTGGATCCCAAGTGTCAGAAGGCCTAGGTTGAAACAGCATGCCTCCAGTACTGTTAACCACAGACCTTGGCAGTGAGTGGGTGGCCTGAGGTTGGACTCACCATGGAAACTTGCATTTCTCTCACCATTTTCTCTCCTCTCAATGGAAAAAAAAACAGATGCTGGGATTTTGGGCTCCACAGCACAACCTGTCAGTTGCTTAACTCTCACTGCTGTCCTGCTGTTGAGATACTGTGCGTGATCAGCTCTACCATCTTGGATCTCAAATCTATCTGTGCAGTTTTACTCTGGCAGTCCCAGCAACCTACTAGAGGTATTCTAATTGCAAGTGAATATTGACTGTTCCTGCGACCATAGGAGCAAACTGCCCTCACATTCTCCATCAGACGGAGAGAAGTACACAGTGGAGAGAAGGATGCTTCTACAGTTTATCACACAGGACTAGGGTACATTTCTCCAAAGGGAAACTTCAGCAAAAACTTCAGCTGTGGTAAAAATAGTTTGAAGTTTTAACTGTAAAATTTATCAAAAACATGTTAAAGAAAATAATTTTAAAATGGATACTCATTAAACACTGGGATAGTTAAGTCAGATGGTTTCTATATTTTAAAATACTGATTATTATAAATATTTTAGTGAAGTTATGACTCTAAGAAAAAAAATCCCTACTACTGACACTTTATAAGACTAGAATAATGCCTACCTACCTTCTAAAATTCATCATTATACCCATAAATATGTGTAACTCTTATCATCAAAGAAGCTTCTCTACACAGCAAATTGAGACCATTACTGAAAACTACCTAGATCTCAAGAGATTATATGGACTCAGCCCTAACAATTGCATCTACAACACAACTCTTGAACCTAAGGCTAGTGGATGAGAAGGCAGAGAGCAATTAATTTTAGTGGCATGTGAATATTTTTCTTCAGGGTATAGTTTTCTATCTTTAAACACAATGCTCATATGACAGAACTAAGAAGTGGGTTACAAGAATGTTAATGGCTTTTAGTGGGTGGAATTCATATATGATGCTCAACATCTACTACATATAGACAGGGCTCCACAACTATGCATGATGCATCTCAAGTTATCAATAGTGGTATAGTCACAATAGGGGTAAAAGACATTAACTTAAAATTCCAGGGCGTTATGAGCAGCTCAAGATTATTTTAATATTTTGTCTACTGCCTACCACTATATTGTTACTCTCTTTATTTTTGGAAATTCATTTTATTTTTTAAAGCTTCAGGAATCTGATTGTTACTTTTGCTTGATAACTTACACTTTAGGTATTTATAGGTTTTACAATTTTATACATATGTGTAAAGAACTGTTATTCTTTAATGATTCAGATGCTAAGAAGATGGTTCTCGGTTGATCATGATCACTTGATAGACTCTCCATGAGGTAGAACTTGAAGAAGTTTTAAAAAGGTTGGAGGATCTAGTCTTATTTTGTTGCCTTTCTTGGCTATCTAGAAGAAGCTTTTTTTGAAAGGCTGAGCCTTTACCCACCCAATATTAGTTAAACTTTTATGTGACTACATAATACTTATGTTACGTGATTTCCTGCTATAATAACCCATCATGGTAATGCAGATGGGATGGGACCTTGTCAGAGACCGTTTTATATCATTTAGACTTTCAGTTTCAAAGGCATGAGCAAATCAAACACCTTTGTGTTTAAATAGTCTGTCTCTAGAATTTTGTTATAATAATTCAAAAAAGGGACTAATACACATTGGATATTACATGACAGCATGCCATCTTTCCCAGGTCCTCTGTCTCACTTCTTATCTCATGTGTAGGATAACTGAACAGAAAACTGTGTCCAAGACTGACCAAGGGAACTGGCCACTAATTTCAGTATTTGCTCTCTGCTTCAGGTTTAAAGTCCCCGCTTTCTGATTAATGTATTACTCTGTATGGTATTTTAAATGTATTTTATCTACTTGCACTTATATGTCAATAGCCTATGGACTATAACATTGCATTTTAGAGAAGCTCATTAAAAGTTAAGCAATACCAAATGGAGATTTTTTAAGAGCCTTGAAGTAATGATGACCCAAATCTGAGGAATTCTCTGAAAATGCAGATGCACAAGATTACTTCCTTCTTAAGGTTAAGAAGTGGGATTGCTGAGGAAGGGATACACTCTTTTGTCATGTAGAATCTGCTGCAAATTATGCACATGATTGCAGCCTGTTTGAGTCATCACCCACATTGAGGTAGGTTTTCAGTGAGGCAATGGCTTTTGAGTCATTCACATTCTTGTGTGACTCCTCACTGATACTCCTTCAGGTACCTCCAAAGATCTCATCCTAAACTAAGTTGTATTTTGGTACTATCCTAACTTTTGTCCATCAGTGGTTCACCAAGGGAGGTAAATTGATTTTGTTCATGTCTTACTAGGAACAATGTCACACAGAAATTGTTTTGCTATTTTTTTATGAAGAATACCTCCCAAGATATTTGACCTATATAACAATAGAAACCAAAGTGTAGGGATCTATTCTAAGATTATAATTTAATTTTTTAAAATTTAAAGTGATATAAAATTTATTATTTTTTACAGAAATAATTTTCCACAATTTATAGTATTCAGAAGAATGTTACATATTTTAATTCTTAATTGCCTGTTTATAAATAGTATTTTTTTCTCTCTCTCTCTCTAGATATATATGGTGTATGTCAACCATATATGTTCAGACTACCCCTGAATATTAAAGAATATCCTTCCATATAAATTGTGTGATCATTCCCTATCTTTTCTTTATATTTTTACCTTAAAATACTTTCATTTTGGCCCTCACCATCTTTCTCTTCAAGTGTTGGTGTGTGTGTGTGTGTGTGTGTGTGTGTGTGTGTGTGTTTGAGAGAAAAAGACAGAGACACAGAGAGACAGAGGATCTGGGTGCATATGGTGGTAAGATGATGTCTTAGGACTTCTATTGCTATGAGAGACACCATGACCAAGGCAACTCTTATAAAAGAAAGTATTTAATTGAGGGCTTGCTTACAGTTTCAGAGGATTAGGTCATTATCATCATGGCAGGGAATATGGCAGCATACAGACAAGAATGGTCATGGTACAGTAGCTGAGAACTTCACATCATGATCCTCTGGCATCATGGAGAGAGAGAGAGAGAGAGAGAGAGAGAGAGAGAGAGAGAGAGAGAGAGA
>NW_026596057.1:20264080-20354495 GCF_907164565.1 Psammomys obesus | reverse complement strand
AGAGAGAGAGAGAGAGAGAGAGAGAGAGAGAGAGAGAGAGAGAGAGAATAGAGACAGAGACAAAGACAGAGACTAGGGCTAATGTGGGCTTTTGAAATCTTAAAACCTGCCCTGAGCATTATGCTGCCTCTGAAAAGGCCATAACTCCGAATTCTTCCCAACAGTCTACCACTTGGGAACCAGTTTAAATACATCAGCCTATGAAGGCCATTCTTATTGAAACAACCACAGAGGACAACACTCAGCTGTCAGTTCTTTCCTTTTAAAGTGGGACCAGAATCACACTCAGGTTGTTAGGCATGAGCAGCAAACACCTTCACTCAATAAGACATCTACACAATCCATAATGTATTTTTCTGATGCTTCATGAGGCTGATTTTCCATTTCTCCCAACTAGGGTCCATACTTCTTTCACTCTTTTATCAAACTTAGATTCTAAAAATACATTTGTTATCTACAAGATGAGGCTTTATTGAATGTGTTGCATGCCAATGAAAATGTCCTTCCTTCATTATCTTGCCATGCTGGTTTTAGATTTCTTCCTTCCTTAATAGTTATTGTATAAGCTGCTTAAAGTAAAAAAAATTAAAAAATATGTTCCTGGAGCATTCAAGGCTTTGAATGATACAGGCATACAAATAACTGTTTCTTAAGTATAGAGTAAGAGTAGTCAAGTAGGAATTTTATGAAGTTAAAATTAAGTACTGGCTGGTTTTCCAGAGGACCCAAGTTCAATACTAAGAATTGCATGGCAAATTACAAGCATTTGTTACTCCAAACCTTCCCTTGGGGATCCAGTGTCCTCTTCTGGCCTCTGTGACCACCAGGAACACAGCATTGCAGACATACACGGAGACAAACACCAGTATACATAAAATAATGATTTTTAAATTAAAATGAAATTTAATTGACTGAATATATATTGTATATTTCATTAGCCTAAACTTTCCTATTCCTTAAGTTTTTCTAGAAAATCATTAGTCTTCCCTCTTTACTGACCTGAAGTTGCTTTCCTTTGTGCAGCCAGCCTCTAACTGATGGCAATGTGGTGACTTCATGCATTAAGTCCTGTAATATTTTGATGCTTTGTTCAATAGGTTTGAAGTAGCATTTATATGTTGGTACTATGCTGGTGTTTAGAGGACTAATAAATCTCTGTCTTCCCCTTCAACAACTCTAAATGCTAGTATCCACTGAAAGACCAGAGGAGTCAGCAAATGATAATCAAAATGTCAACTCTGCTGCCAGTAGCTGTACTAGACTAAATGACTTTTGGGTTTAGATAGTACAGGAAATTTTAGCATTGACTATGTTTCCTTGAAAAGAATCATCCAGAGAATATCATTTTAGCCAGGTGACCAGTTCTCAGAAAGAGAGCAGAGAGACCAAAATGTTTATCTTCTATGTTAAAACTCACCTAGAACTACAGATAGAAGATGAAATGAAGACACAAATGGACAGCAAGAACACAGTTCCACTGAGACAGAAAGCATAAGGAAAACATGCTAATTCTTATTTTCTTATAAATACTACATTTATTTTTTAAAGGGCACTGTTCAAAATGTAAATGATTGTACATGCCAAAAACACAACAGTTAAAAGGCTGAATCCTGAATGTGGTCGCCTTGAGCTACATAGTGAGACCTATCTGAAAAAGAGAGAAAGATACAGAGAGAAAGACAAAGAGACAATGACAGAGATGCAGAGACAGAGAAGGATAGAGAGACACAGATAAGACATTAATTGAAAAAAGCTGCATTTTTATCTTTATAACTTCTTTACCAATTATTCATTCAGTATTTGCTAAGATAACAGGTTTCTAACTTTATTTTCTTATATACAATATAAAAATTATTATACAGAATTTTTATGTGTTCTAAATGAAAGAATATAATGACTATATTTACTAAATGCTACATAATGAACTTAAGTTAATGGAAGATAAAATATTTAATTGCATTTTACAGCTGATGTATAAGAATATCCCTTCAGTCAGCATCCTTTGTTCTCAAAATTTTAAACTATCTGAAATATTTTCTTTTTCAAGTTGTCATCTGTCATATAATTAGTGAGGTTAAAAATAAGAAACTGGAGAGTGAATAATTTAGGAAATAGTCTAATACAAGCATGTAAAGAATTAAAAAAATCTTCACTTCTCTAGCAGAGAGAAATGAGGTGTGCTTCTTAAGTAAATTTCAAAAATGCCTAGAGCTAAATGGATGCCTCCAAGGCCATTGAGGAGTTTCCCAAGTCTTCAGGATGCTGTCCTTTGCCCTGCTTCAAAAATACTGATCCCTGCCTGTCTCTGTGCAATTGACCCAAAGTCAAAGCCATTGTTGACAGTTAATTGGAATTCAAAGTTCTTTATAGTTGGTTTTTCTTCTTTAACCAATTTATGGCATTATTTTAAAATACCACCCATATCAAATATCCCTTAAAGAAGGAAGCCATTTATTTAAAAACAAAAGTGTGATTTTTTTTATATATATAATTAGATAAGGCATCATGCTAGCCAAAGAACTAGCTGAAGATTTTACCTCTGTAAATCCAATCCCCTAGTCTCATGCCCAGTTCTTCTGGTAGAAGGCTACCTTTTTTGGCCTCTACTCACTCTCTATTTCTATTTCTATTTACTCCTGCTCTACTTTGATTGCTAGGGTACTAAGCAGACACTGGTAGAACATCGTCCTTCCTGTGCATTCCAGGAAGAATGATGCACCCCCACCATTCTAGCCCATCCACATTCCTGATTGTCAAATCTAAATATCTAGAAATACATTGTACCTGGAACACCTAGTGGTCATATCTGGCAGGATATAAGAAGCATTCCTTACCAGGCAACACACAACCACCACACAGAAAGTGGTTACCCACCAATGACAAGATAAGATCACAACACCTATAATAGGAACCATGCCAAACCCAAATGCCTAGGCGCTAAGGTAAAAACACAATCATTAACTCCCAGGATAGTAAGTCTCCACTAGGGCCCAGCAGCCTTACTACAGTAGGCACTGAGAAATGAAATATAGCTGAAGCACACACAAAAGGCTTTAAAATCGCTGTTATGTATATGATAGGTGTCCTTAAAAAGGAAATGAATAAATCCCTTAAAAATCTATGACAACACAAACTATGGAAGGAACAGAATAAAAAAGTTCAAGATGTCAAAATGGAAGTAGAATCAATAAACAAACAGAAACTTAGGACAAACTGGAAATGAAAATTTTATGAACTCAAACAAGAACCTGAGAGACCAGCTTCTCCAACAGAAAACAAGAGATGGAAGAGAAAATCTCAATAGTTGAAGATAAGTCAGAATAAATGGATGCCTCTATCAAAAAAGTGTTCAATCTAAAAATATCCCCAGGTTCAAATTATCCAGGAAATCTGGGACACAGTGAAAAGGCCAAATCTATGAATAAGAAGAAGGAGAAGAAACCCAGGTCAAAGGCACAGAAAATATTTTTATATGTATAATGTTACTCGTTTATAAGTTTTCCTGGATGATCATTTGATAATAGATAACCAAAGAGTAGGAGCAAGGTCTCTGCATCTAGTACAAAACTAAAGGGGAGAAATGACAAATCATCAGGCAGTAAAATAGGCTTTGTTCTATAACTATAATTCTAAAGTTTATCTGGTGAGAAAAAATCTTGGTAAGACTTAAATGAATTAACTGATATTTTGAGTAGTCCTGTTTGAATATTTTCACTTTATCATTAGCTTTGCTTTTCCATAAAAGTGATTTGTATTACATTTTGAATAAGGGCCAAAGTTGAATACTGAATGGACATGACTTGGTTGATTTTTCACAATAGTTGATAAATACTTTAACAGATTTGAAGGGGAAGGCAGGGGTATAGAGTTGAAGAACTTCACTTCAATGAACTGAAGTGGGTGTCCTAATGTTCAAACATCTGGTCTACCCCATAGGCAGATGACTAGCAGCTTCCCGGAAGAGTGGTGAGCAGAATCCAAACTGCTTTGTGTTAAGCAAGGTTAAGGAAGGTTAACTCACAAGTGAACATTCATAAAGTAAAATTTCATATGAGTTTAATTTTAAAACACTATAGATGAGACTACCTTTTCTTAAGCAAATGTTTAAATTAATATTGAATGTATTGAAAG
Organism: Psammomys obesus; assembly: GCF_907164565.1. Taxonomy (NCBI): domain Eukaryota; kingdom Metazoa; phylum Chordata; class Mammalia; order Rodentia; family Muridae; genus Psammomys; species Psammomys obesus. Next base: position 20,350,364 of record NW_026596057.1, on the reverse strand, counting down.
TACATTTTAAGTTAAAATCTAAATTGCATAGCATGTGTAATTCCTTACATTTAAATATTAATATCCTATAAATTACTGCAGAACCTTGCACTAAAGCCTAATAAAACCCCCAAAGTTTTACCTTAAATCAAAAAGTTCCTGTGTATTATTTCATATTTAATGCAATGCTTTTCTCAATCATATTTCAAAAATGAACACTCATTTCACTCTGTATTTCTACAGCCATGGTTTTAAATTTTATAGAGTGTGTGGGAAATATCCAGATGAAAATTCAGCAGTCTTGTGAGAAAATTAAATCTTTTTGTGTAAAATATGTATTAGGAAAGCATTGTTTGGCAGAATTAGCTTCAAGTTTTAATTTCAATGGAAGAACTAGAAAGCGCTCATTGTCTTCAAGAGGAGATGACCTGAAGGAGTTGGGCAAAGGGCAATGTGACTAAGAAAGAGAGAGAAAGGCGATTACATTAATTTTAATGGCACAAGAGAAGTTTTCAATAAGCTTTATGACAGCAGAAAAGATTGATTTTTTTTGTACTTTGTGCTAAACCTGCAGTGTCCTAAACTACATTTTACCAGAAATCTAATACCTATAATTTATCGTATCCCATATTCTCAATGTTAAAAGAAAAAAGAAGGTAGAAGTCTTAAAGCTTAAACTATAATAGACTGTAGATTCATTGCTAAAGCACAACTGGAGTCCTAAATATTCCTTTTAATCTTAAAGTGCACTTAACAAAAATTAAAAAGTTCAGGGATTGCCATAAAATGGTGACATAACAGTATGTTCTGTGTTCTAGAAGAAATTATTTGAGTTTTATAATTCTGAAAGGAGAACTGAAGGACTTCAAACTTAAACTGAAGGCATGCTGTGCTAAGAAAGAAAAAGCTTTCCAGTCTTGTTGAAATATTTTACTGAACTATCAAAGTACGTGGACCACATTTTCCTTATACAAACACTTATCTGAACTCAACATCACCATAGTGTTTCCAGCACTTATTTCCAACCTACAGTAAACATCACACCAAATGGATACTTCTCTTGTGTGCATTACATTTTTGGACAGTACAAATATATTTTCCTCTCAGAAAAAAATTGGTTTTGCTAATTTAAACAATAATTTCAATAAAATTTTTAATATGGGCCATGTAAAATTCCTTCCTGGTGGTGACTTCTAGAATTTAACTTTCTTCAAGCTTGCTTACAATAAACTATAAATATTGAGTAGCTACTGAAAACTCTTAAAGGAGGATGATAGAAAGAATTTCTGGATGAAATTGTCTTTAAAATTAATATAAATATTGGCTCAATGTAAACTGGGACTATGGGAATTAAAATAGCTTCAAAGCATAACAAGAAGATGAAAGTTGTGTAACATAAGGATACTCATGGAAACACGGAGACAGTATTTCTGAAAAACAAATAATTCTGGAGGAGTTGGGAAACATGAGCTGAGTGTTCTGCACCCAAGCAAGTTTTATCCCAATGTGATCTAAAAATCCCTGGTAAATAACAATGTGTTTTCAAGATAAAGGGATAAAAGTTGTGAGGGAATAAATTGTTAACTAATTGGGAAAGATTATTTAACAACCAGGCTGTTTTGACTAGATAGCTGTCAGTTTCAAAAATGTGTGTTTTCCGCATCACTAAGAATCTTCAAGGAGAAAATAAGTCCCCTACAGAGTAAAATAACTCCAGGAATACCACCACATAGAATAACTCATTTATTCTATATCCTTGGAAAGTTGGTAGCACTTATTTTTTCTTTACCTTATTAAAGAAAAGAGCATGGTGATACATGGATAAGCCCAGAGGTAGATGCTGAAGCTGAAAAGTTTAAAGTTTGAGGTCAGTCTGAGCTGCACCATGAATTCTGTGCTAGGCTGAGATTCATAGGATGAAACTGTGCCTAACTGTAAAGTGTATTCTAGACCTTGTTTAATATAAATATGAAATTTTTACACTCATAATATTTAGTCCAACATGTTTGTGTCCAATGGCCACATTCCACATATTTTACTAGATGTTGGAATAAAATCAAGTACAAGATGAAGTTCTGAGTAGTATGGATATTATCCTGTTCTGGAGGCTCTAGCTTGACCAGTTATAGGCACACAAAGAAATTGTGCTCCAATGCACTGTATATATAAATGTAAGTTACAAAATCTCTGAAGCAGTTTTTCCTGAGGATATACACTTTAAGTTGAGTCATATGGAATTCATAGTACTTACCTAGATAAAAGAGACAAAACGTTAGGTGGAAATGACAGTAAATTGGTGTTGTAGGCAGAGGCAACAGCCTTCATATAGCCCAAAGGTAAATATGAATGAATACCTCATGTGCTTGATGAAATCAAAGAAATGCACCAACAGAAATGGAACTATGTTTCATGTATTTCAAAGCATTAGCTACACATGAATCTTCCTGAGACCATGCATTCTAGTGCTCTGCACAAAAAATGATAAATAAGATATGTGTGGATTATATAAAAATTAATTATATGCATGTCTTAGTCAATTTTCTATTGCTATGAAGAGACACCACGACAATGGTAACTAATAAAATAAAAACATTTAATTGGGTCTAGCTTGTAGTTTCAAAGTTTTAGTTCATTGTCATCATGGCAGGTATCATGGTGGCATGCAGGCAGAACGGTAGTTGTGATATCTACATCTGGATCCAAAGGCAGCAGGAAGAGACAGACACCAAACGTGGCTTGAGCTTTTGAATCACCAGAGCTCATCCTCAGTGACACACTTCCCCCAACAATGCCACACTAGCTCCCACAAAGCCACACCTTCTAATCCCTCTCCAGTAGGGCCACTCCCAAATGATCAAGCATTCAAATGCATGGATCTATGGGTCTTTTCCTATTCAAACCACCATAATCCACTTTCAAATGGGGAGTTAATGATAATGAGAGGTAGACACAAAGGATAAACTGGGAAAAAAAATTACACAGGACCTATTGAATTGTGTTAACAAGTTTTGCTTGGTTCAAAGAGAAACTAGAGCACAAGAAAATATTTCTAATAATACAACTAGTCAAAGGTTGTCACTGTGTTAAAGAACCTATGTGATGCATGGGAAAAAGCCTACATTATTATCACTTTAAAATACATCAGGCCAGACCTGAGAAACGGACTTGAGAATCCATAATACCTTGTCACGACATTGTTCTTCCAACATTGTTCTCAGTAAATATTTTATTTGCTTTTATTTTGCTTTTTATTTGCTATTATGCTGCTTTTATTTCCTATAATAAAGAAAGTGTGGACTAAGTGTTTTGTTATTTTATTTGTGTTCTTTTTAAATATGTACTTGTTAAGTTTTGAATATTTAAGAATTAAAAATATTTTATTGGGTTTTAATTATTATATGAAATATCCTTGTTTCCATCTTTTTTTTAAACTCAGTTTCAAATTTTGGAGACATAGCTCAGTTGATATAGCTTGGCCCATGTAGGTCCCAGGTAAAAACTTTAGCAACAAACACACAGCACACATGCACACACACAGGTCTTGAGTCATTGAAAACAGAAACAGTTTTTGAATTGATGAAATGCTATTAATAAAGAAAGTGAAGAGAAATGGCATTACTCATGTTCAGTATCATGGAAATGACTGATCATTTAAAGGACATGAGGTTATCATTTCAAGCACAATGAGACACCATTTACCAAATGATACCCATGTGTCTGGAAGAGTTAATTTACCTCACATGGGTGAACAATTTTCTTACAGGGAGTAGTTTTCCCTTTTCAGTTCTGTGATGGTATTTGAATAAATGACAGAGTAAAATAAATGGACAGAAGTAATCTGTCTTTAGTGTATTGATTATAATTAATATTAATCTCAGTGATTGCCACTGATGAAGACAGATTTATCCTGGCAAAAATGGTGGAGTCTTTACTTTCAGAGTTAACTTCTTATTTTCTTTTTACATATTTATTAGTCTTTCACAAAGTACCCTATTAATCTTCAGAGTCAAATTAGGAAACCCATCAAACATTTGTCTCATCAAGAGCAAGCACTGGCAATTCTGCAATAAAGCAGTGATTATCCAAATTTATTCTGGAATCAAAATCAACATTTGTGTCTACTCAATTTAACCTAGCATGCTTTTATGTTTGATTGATATAGATTATTTTCATGGCACATACTTAAGAGAAATACTTTTACTAGTTCTTAATATAGGGCATACTTACAATGAGAGTATCTTCTTTGCTCTCCCAGTGAAACTACAGATAAGGAAAGTGTCTTGTGTAATATGGCGAGGTAAGCATCAATAATTTATGTGAAAAGTAGTTTGACTTCCTAAAAGGTAAAATGTCAAAAAAAGGTAAAAGGTCAAGAAAATTGGAAAGCCACAAGAGCTGGCATGTTTGTGAGGTGTGACTGAGGCTCCTGAGATAAATGAAAACATGGATTCACCATTCTGAGACTGCCACTGTATCTATTACGCCTTCCAGATCTCTGAAAAACCCAGAAGGACTTGAGAAGTTGCAGTGTGTGTGTGTGTGTGTGTGTGTGTGTGTGTGTGTGTGTGTGTGAGTGTGTGTTTCGGGGCTATCTCTAACCTTCTCCTTGTATTCCTAATTCATGACCTAATTCATTCAGCTGAGCCCAATGTCCCAGGCAGGACCTTTAAAAATATAATTAAGGAGAGCAACAGAACAAGAAAATTTGAACACAGGGAACTTCCCAGAGACTCATACTCCAACCAAGGACTATTCATGGAGATAACCTAGAACCCCTGCACAGATGTAGCCCATGGCAGTTCAGTGTCCAAGTGGGTTACATAGTAATGAGAAGAGGGACTGCCTCTGACATAATCTGATTGGCCTGCTCCTTGATCACCTTCCCCTGAGGGGGGAGCAGTCTTACCAGGCCACAGAAGAGGACAATGCAGCCACTTTTGATGAGAACTGATAGACTAAGATCAGAAAGAAGGAGAGGAAGACCTCTCCTATCAGTGGACTTGGGGAGGGGCATGCATGCAGAAAGGGGAGGGAGGGTGGGATCAGGAGGGGAGGACGGAGGGGCTTATGGGGGGACACAAAATGAATAAAGTGTAATTAATAAAAAAAATCTATTCCAGTAAAAAAATATTATGATAAAAAAACATATTACAACTTACCCAATGCCATTTTTTTTCAATAATATAGTCATGTTAACTGTCAAGTTCATTCAATGCTTAAGTGTTATATTTGTATATAAAGCAATTATCACTTAGTAAAGATGCTATATTTCTAAAATATATATATATATAATTATGGGCTTGCTGCAGTGGGTTTTGATGATGAAAGAACATCTACCCAATAGGAAAGGCTTCAATCTGCTATTCTGGAAGAAGCAGGGGAACCTGCATTAGGGATGAATGGTGCTGACGTTTCTGGAAACAGAACTTGCTGCCTCATTTCAAGACCATCATCAAGTTTCTAAGGGTCACCTTCCTAAGGAGTGTTCAAGTTCACATGGACTGTCTCCTTGGGTGGTTTGTTTGTTGTTTGGTTGGTTGCTTTGTAGAAGACCAGACTTCAGTTCATACACACAGGGTCACAAGTGGTTTGCATACAGAAATCAGAGGAATGGGGGGAAAAAAGTGAGATCTTTCTCACCCTTTTTCCCATGATTCAATTTACATAATTTACATAAAGGCGGTTATGCCTTTATCCCTGGAACCCTCCACCATCTTGTGCCTTAACCTTCTCATTAGGCAAAGGTTCAGAATTAGAATTATAGCAGCAGCTGTATTTGTTCCAGCAAGGAAAGGATCAAAGATTGAATGTGGCTAGCACTGGTACAGAGTCACAATGATCAACACTAACAACATGCCCCACGGAATCCTTCTCCACTTCTTCATGTTGCCACAAAGGGCTGGAAAAAACAGTCCATTTGGTGGTTCAAGTAAAAGTGAAATGGACTTAGGTAATGTGATAGAAAATTTCTTACAAAAGTAACAAAGTTAGTAGAGAGTAAAAAGTTATAGCCACACAGTATTTCCAAATAAAAATACTTTCAAGCAATAACAGAAGTTAAAGGGACTGAGAAAACTGTGAAGTCATCAGGAAATTATAGCTGTCCAGTGAAATATGATGTGATCTTGTGTGGGATGTGGAGAAACTGCTAGTAGACTCAGAATACCCTGAAGTGGAAATTTCTGATTTCTTTGAAGACTCAGTTGAGTCATGCGATGTTTTGTTAAAAGCTTTCCTGTGAGAGGCCATGTGGTGTGCTGCTGGAGACTGGCTTATAAGACAACACGTGATGATTCGCTGTGAGCTCTCACGTGAGGAGTATGGCTTTGGCCAGCTGAAAACAGCCATGAGTAGACTCTGAGGAGAGGCAAGATTTCGAAGCCCACAGACAGTGAGACATAACTTTTTGGATCAGCATCACTACACTGATCTTTGTGCTTTGACACTTGATTTCACTGAGAGAAACATTCCAGAGAACTTCTCAGAATCTAACTGAGGCTTGAGGTTTTTGTTGATTTTTCCAGTCTTCTATATCGTGCTAATTCATGTTGCTTCTTGGTGTTGTTCTTTGCACTGTACTGCTGGTATTGGGACAATGAAGAGTGAACTCATCCCAAAGAACTGCTTATAAAAAGTCTACAATCCCCTTTCCCTAATAACCTTCTTTCTCCCTCTTCTGATGTCCATCCCATTTGCCTTTCTGAATGAGGATTGATCATCTTACCCTGGGTCCTCTTGCTTTCTTAGCTTCTTTAGGTGTATAGATTTTAGTATATTTATCCTATATTATATGTCTAATATCTAATTATAAGTGCTTATATACCATTTGTGTTTTTCTGCTTTTGGAATACTTCACTCAGGATAATCTTTTCTAGTTCCCACCATTTGCCTGCAAATTTCATGATTTCCTTGTTTTTAATTGCTGAGTAGTATTCAATTGTGTAAATGTACCACAATTTCTGTATCCATTCCTCGGCTGAGGGACATCTGGGTTGTTTCCAGGTTCTGGTTATTACGAATGAAGCTGCTATGAACATGGTTGAGCAAATGTCCTTGTTGTGTACTGACTCCAGCAGAGTATTGAAGCAGATGCTAAGACTCATAGCGAAATTTTGGGCAGAGTGCAGGGAATCTTATGAAAGAAGGGGGAGATAGAAAGACCTGGTGGAGATGGGAGTTCCACAAGAAAAGCAAAGCAAAAATCTGGGCACAGGGGTTTTTCTGAGATTGATACTCCAACTGAGGACCATGTCTGGAGATAATCTAGAACCCGTGCACAGATGTAGCACATGGCAGCCGAGTCTCCAAGTGGTTTCCCTAGTAATGGGAACAGGGACTATCTCTGATATGAACTCAGTGGCTTGCTCTTTTATCACCTCCACCTGAAGGGGAACAGCCTTACTAGGCCACAGAGGAAGATAATGCAGCCAGTCCTGATGAGACCTGATAGGCTAGGGATAGATGGAAGGGGAGGAGGACTGCTCCTATTGGTGGACTCGGGGAGGGGCAAAGGAGGAGAAGAGGGAAGATTAGGAGGGACAAAGGAGGGGGCTACAGCTGGGAAACAAAGTGAATAAATTCTAATTAATAAAAAAATAAATAAAAAGACAAACAGCTGCTTAACATTTTTCAAGATACACATCTCAATATGAGCCTTGATGAAGATATGTCCATTCAAGAAGCTCCCAAGAAAATAGCAATGTCATTCAAGGAGTTGTCATCTTATGTCTGATTCTGTATACTCAGTTCCCAAGACCATGACCAATGAAAACTGAAGCATCTGATACCATGTAAAAATACTTGATTCATAGTCAATTTTTGGTTGTGAATTAAAGTTTGCCTCAGGTTACCAAGACTACTTGAACTACTGTGAACAGTCTGAAAAACACAGTGGGTAGAAGGAAAATTATTTTTTTAAAAAAGGCACAGTCAGATTAATACAAAATGATCAATCGGTTATTCAATGTAAAAGAAAGTGATAATGCTCTTAATGAGTGTGATGTTATCTTTGACATATGGCATAGACATTACAAATCAAACAAGTCGACTTTCACTTATAAAGACTCTGAATACTGTGATCCAATATATAGTATAAGGACCATCTCTGTATTACAGTACTCCTTTCTTTTCACTCAATTTCAGCTATCATTTAAGAAATCTTAGTTCTTTTTTGATTAATTTAAATTCATATTCATGAAATATGCTGAGAAATTTAGTATTATTTTTATACAACAAAGAAGTTATAAATAGACTTCATAGTATCAGTGCTTAGAAAATATCCGATGATAGGAAAACTGCTCACAATGCACAGTCTTTTTTTAAAGTTTGAAATATTAAACTCTAATAATCTAAATACCATGCCTGTGATGTTTAGTGTTATTTAATACCTTAATCCGTATGTTTGTTCACTGTGGAAACCACATTTGACACACAATATTAAATGCTGAGTTTAAGTTTATTTTTTTCCAAGATATAAGAATGATAATGTATAGGTGTGTACTGAGATGTCACTGTCAAAAACAGTCACATGTGTCTTCATGTAATTCCCAACTTGGCTCTACCTACTACTAGAAAATTTAGCGATCACAAAATAACAAAGGAGTTAAATCATTCTTTCTTGTGAAAGTTACTTTAGTCATGGTGCTTTATCACAGCAGTAGAAGAATAACTAATACATGGACTTAAAAAAATAACTATAGTAATGTTACCATAAATAACTGAAGTCATTCCTCAATGTCACACTGTATCAAAGCACCATAATTGTTTTCTTTACAGTTTCACATTCACTCTAATGAGCATCTGAAACAGGGTAAGCACATTTTATTTCAGAGTGATGCCTCAGGAATACTTAGAGCTAGTGAAAAACCACTGTTTTTACTCTAGCCCTCTTTTTATTTATTTACTTTTCTGTTTATTGTATGGAGGCAGTTACCTTGTAGAATGTTTCATAGTGTGATCTTTCTATTTGTTTCCTTCTAGTGTCACTCAACTTGTCTGTCATCATCTATCATTCTCCTTTTATTTCCTGTAATGATGAATTGACTTTATTTACAGATTTCTTGTTTGGGAAAAGAATACTTCACAGATAGTACACCAGAATTTCCTATGTCACATCAAGGACAAACACTGTCCTAGTTTTTGTTGGTGTTCAATGATTTTTCTTCTGGCACCAGATACTTCTAAACTCTCTCTCAATTTTTCACCTGATGATTCCATTTCTTGATGATTCATATTGATTTGGTTATCTTACCTGTAGGAAACAGTTATTCCTTAACATCTTCAGTTCTTCATGAGCTTAGCTGAATTCCACCTGCAAAGTAAGGCTTCTCAGAGAGAAGTGCTTGGTTTTTATGAGGTTCGGTTCTAGAGATTTTTACTCCTTTGCCACTTGGGTTTCTCTCGCTGTCATCAGAATCATAATGAAGTTATCTTATCGAGGCTTACAATTCAACACACTTAGTCATTTGCATTTATTATCATTGTGATGCCAAATAAGCCATCCTAAGCAGATGTGAGCTCTTTCAACTTGGTACTTCCATTATTTTAACAAAATGCTATCATTTCCTCCCTCTCAGTCTCCTATAGTTTGAATATGTAATGTTATACTGGTGTGGCTTTTGGATGTTTTCTATGTAGCTCTCTCTTGTTCATCTAGATAAATTTCTCCAAGTGTTTCTATTACCATTAGACGTAATTAGTAAATGTACAGAGCATTCATATTGTATGTATGTTAAAATATATCTGTAAAGGTATTTTATTCAAGAGCAAAAGCTTAGCTGGCTCTGAAGCCTACAGTCCTCTCAATGTCAATAATATCACAGACCGGAAGGGTATGGAAGAGATTATAAGAGTGCACCTTAAGTGTGGAACCAAGCCAACAGGATATGTAAGCGATTATGAATGCACCCTAAGTGTAAAGCAGTGGTACCTGTGCTCTGGAAGGTAGTATTGTTCACCTTAGTATGATTATCTACAATGAGAAAAACATGCACCTCTGGTATATAACCCTGATTGCTTTTACAAAACTTAGCTGGAACAATTTCTAATTTCTTCATTGAACACCATCTAAGGCATCCCTTATGCTGGTCTAAATAGAATGCAGAAGGAATATTACCAGAAGAAATCTCCTATAAATTAGAAATTGATGTGCTCTAAGACACTGGGAAACTCCCTCCTACTGGAGGAGTGGAGAGGTCTGATGATCCCTTACTGTTGGGAACACAGTTGCTGCTATTTCCTGCGAGAACAAACGTACTCAGGACGTCCTCTCACGTTTTCATGTCACCATAACTCTAACTTTAAAACTTACCTTTAATACTTTTTAGATATTTAAGCACCCTAAATGGGCCTTTTATTGTTTAATGCGGTTTTCAAAGGGATTGATATTACATACATGATGATATACGAACACATATGCATGTATGCATGAGTATAAAAACATCTAACATAAGAAAAAAATACTGAATTTTTAGATATAACCAATGATATCTGTAATATATAAATATGAGATTTTTAAAAAACAGGTTTTTTTTTTTTCACTTGAGACAGTCACAGAAGTATAGTAAGTACCTTTTCAGAGATATGAGTAATCACATTTTGTTTTTCTTATTAAACAATTTGGAAAACTGACCCAAATTCAATCACTGACATATAAAAGAGAAAATTACTTTCTAGATATCAGTCTGACTTTCATCCTTCAAATAACAGCCTGACATTAGATGCTGGTAGTTTAGCAGAAATTCTGGAGCCTGAGGCTGCTTTATGGCAGCATGCTTTATTGATCCAAATCGTATTCAGTTATTTGTCATGATCTTTTCTAAAAATTTAACTTGCTTGTGTTTTGGGTTAGAAGAAAGAGCAACACATACTTCTTGTTGCCTTATAGCAAAATAAAATGTAAATTCTGCCATTGTCAGAAACATGAGATCTTCATCATCCTCAGTCCACATATTACAGAGAGACTTTCAGAATTACTTGGAGATGCACTGTAAAAATAGACCTTGTCATGGATCATGAGATGGCCTCTAGATTCCTATGTTTTATACATGCCATTAACTACATGATTTGGGAAACATTTCTTAGCGTCTGCTTTTACTTACTCGCTTATAAAGACAGAAAAGTAACACTTTCCCCTGAAATAATGTTATTTGGAGATGATAAAAGTGCTGGGATATGCTAAAATAATGTCTTATTCTGTAATGCAGGGTAGACCAGAGCTCGCTATTCCATAGTGCAGTATAGTCTGGAACTTGCTGTGTATCCCAGAATGACCTCAAATCTATGATGATCCTCCGGCCTCCATCAGTATTTTAGGTGCATGGATTTTTAAGTGTGTCCCATTGTGTATTAAATTTTGTTACCATTTGAAGTGAAGGTCTTTACATTCTAGGTTATAGTTGATTTGCTCTTAGTGCTGCCACAGAAAAGCCAGTTGTAAGGAGAAGAACAGAAAAGAAAAGAAAAGAAAAGAAAAGAAAAGAAAAGAAAAGAAAAAGAAATACAAAGTACTTATTTGAAAACTTTTAAGACACACTTCTCAACACTCAAATTCTAATGTACAAATCAATTACCATAGCATAACTGCTGTGTTGGTAAATTGTCAATGTAATATCTTACTTAAGTATCCTTGATTTTGGTAAGTGTAAATGATACATTTGAATTAAGAAAGGGGACCTCTGAAAGGCTCTGCCCTGCAGACTATCAATGCAGATGCTGAGACTTATAGGCAACATTTGGGCAGAGTGCAGAGAATCTTATGAAGGAAGTGGGAAATAGTAATATCTAGAGAGGACAGAAGCCCCACAAGGAGGGCAACAGAACCAAAAAAAAATCTGAGCACAGGGATCTTCCCTGAGACTGATACTCCAACCAAGTAGCATACATGGAGATAACCTAGAACCCCTTCACAGATGTAGCCCATGGCAGTTCAGTGTCCAAGTGGGTTCCATAGTAATGGGAACAGAGACTGTCTCTGACACAAATTGATTGGCCTGCTCTTTAATTACCTCCCCCTGAGGGGGAAGCAGCATTACCAGGCTACAGAAGAAGACAATACAGCCACTCCTGATGAGACCTAATTGACTAGGATCAGAAGGAAGGAAAAGAAGACCTCCCCTCTCAGTGGACTTGGGGAGGGGCATGCATGCAGAGGATGGAGGAAGGGAGGGATTGGGACTGGAGGAGGGAGGGAACCACAGGGGGGATACAAAGTAATAAAGTGTAATTAATAAAGAATTTTTTAAAAAAAGAAAAAATAAAAGAAAGGTGAACAAGTTGGGCCAGTCATTGGTTGAACATTCCCTCAATCTCTGGTCTATTTTTGTTCCTGCATATCTTGTAGACAGGGTAAATTTTGGGTCAACATACTTGTGAGTAGGTTAGTGTTCTCCTCCCTCCATTAGCAGTCCTGTATAGTTAGAGGGCTGCCTCTTCAGTCTCCATTACCCCTGTTACTAGGACTCTCAGCTAGAGTCAGCCTCATATCCTCCCAGAAAACCTATTTTGTCATAGGTCTCCAGCTTGTCACAGAGAAGTACCCACCTAAGGTTTCTCTTATCTCTGTAAGCACTCTGCTTCCTGCCCCCACTCTCCCCATGTCTGATATTAACCACAATTTTCCTCCATGCCTCCCTCTTACCCTGTTCCCTCTCTTCAACCACATCTGCTCTCTCTTCTATTTCTATTTCTGAATGGGAGTTAAGCATCCTCCTCTGGGTCCTCCTTGTTACTTATCTTCTTTGGGTCTGTGAGTTGTAATATGATTGTCCTGTACTATATGGTCAAAATCCATGTAAAAATGAGTATGTACCATGTGTGTCTGGATCTGGGTTACCTCACTTCGGATCATCTTTTCTAGTTCCATCCATATGCCTTCAAATTTCTAGATTTCCTTGTTTTTAATAGCTGAATAGTATTCCATTGTGAAAATATAAGACAACTTCTTTACCCATTTTTCATTTGAGAGGCCCATGGGAGATAGCCAACCCCTGACACAATTAACAATAGCTTGCTATGCTTGAACCAAGCATAAATGCCCTCTAAGAGGCTCTATCCAGCTGGCACCTGATGGAAACAGATGCAGAGATCCATAGCCAAACATTGGGTGGAGTGCAGGGAGCCTTGTCAAAGACTAGAGGGAAGGATAGAAGGACCCAGATGAGACAGGACCTCCACAAGAAGACCAACAGAGTCACGTAACCAGGGCCAGGAGGTCCTGTGAAGCCAGTAGCACGAACCAAGAACCAGGCATTGACTGTACCTAGGTTTCCTACATAGATGTAGATAATGGGCGGCTAGGTCCTCATATAGGTTCCCTAGTAAGGGGAATGGGTGATGACTCTGAGATGGACTTTGTTGCCTGCTCTTTGGTCACTCTCCCCTGGCAGGGGTACCTTGCCAGGCCAAAGGGGAAGAGGATGCACTCAATCCTGATGAAATTTGATATGCTGGGGTGGGTAGATAGGGGACCCTTCCCTTTTCTGAGGAGTAGGGGAGGAGAGATCCTGGAAACAGGAAGGGAGTGTGGGACTATGAGGCAAGAAGGGAGGGGACTATGACTGGGATATATTGTGAATAAATAAAAATTAAAATAAAAAAGAAAATTTAATAGACATTAGTCATTTGCTTTGTAGTCTCTGACATATATTAAGGAAAAAAATATGGTATATCTAGCTTCATTATGACTTAATATTCTCCTCTGTCACATGACAATTTTTAACTGAATCCAGGTCATGATGATTTTTTATATTAAGGTGCAGAAAGTCATATGGTTATGAGACCATGACCATATCTTCACCCCTAATGCACATTTGTTTTCTTTCTTTGAGACCCCATAACCACACAAATATGCACCTAGGGATACATCAAATGCTAACTTCTGACTTTGAAGACTAAATAAGAACAGAAGTATTCAAATGTTTCAAGGGATTAATTGCCAAATAATGTGAAAATTCATATAAAGAAATAGAGTATGGCAAAAAAAAAATAACATAGTGAGAATAGTTCAAATGACATGAAATTGATAATCATTGTTTCACTATTATGGCTCTAATCTTCTTTAAATATAATTGTATATATTGATATCTAAAATTTTTCTAGATCTCCAATCCTTTTAAATCATACTCCAATGTCTTTGCTAGAGAAGTCCATTGCTGAAACTGAATATCTTTGTGTATAATTTAGGTATTTTAAAATAATTGAATCTTTAAATCCTTTATTTTAATCCAAATTCTGAAAGTTAACAGTAATATCGATGTGAAAATTAGATTCAGTAGTGTTACAGTAAAATGTAGAAACAAACTTCTATTTTCTAACTAAATCTTTATACCAGATTTAATCTTTTGTTGTTGTATCCTATAAAGTAAGAGGTATTAAAACTAACTATATTGTCCACATAAAATAACTATAATTTAGTTTCTACCAGGAGACTATTAGAATATCTGTTCTCAAAGATGCTGTTAATGCAATTTTGAAATTTAATTTTGATGTATTGATTTTTTCCTAGGGGATAAGAAATATTTTAAATGGAAAATATGATTTATAGTTTATACTTTACTAACAGGAAAAGCCTAGAGGTAATTTTAATAAAAATAACATTGGGTATAAGAGTAAATGAAAAGCAGAATTAACTTTGGTTGATAATCTTGACTTTTATTAGAATAAGGCACGTAAGGTCATTCTGTCAGTGCTTAAGGGATAAGGATAATGATTCCCTTTAACTTGGGACATTGTAAATTGAGAAAATTCTTCTACCCTATAAAATTATTCAGTTCATTCACTAAGTAGATTTACTTAGCAAAGACTCTGGCATTGTGGGAAAAGTAAATGGGCTTTTCAAATTATCTTTTACAAGCCAATGTGACTAGCCATGAGGAAATAAAGCATGTTCTATAAATTAGTTTATTTCAATTAAGTGGTGTTGAAACCAGTACCTGTAAGTGCTCAAAGATACAAGATAACTTATGTGTTAATAGATGCATCATTTCTCTGCATGATGTCACAGAAAAGTCGCATCTGTGTTTCTTCCATCACTCTCTTCACGCAAAAACCATCAATGAAAACAAAATGTAGTTTGCATGAGATTGACTAGAATTATATTTTCAAAGAGAGGTCATTTAAATCAGAACTTTAAACACTATTTTCTAAGATATAACTTGAAATTTTACTTATTCTATATATACCAGTGTATACACTTATAGATATATATATAAATATATTTATATTATATGCATACATATATCAGATAAATATATTTTCCATAATTTTAGTGAGACCAAATATTCTTCTATTTTATAAGCCCAATTCAAATTGCTTTCACAATATATCTTCTAGAAAATAGACACTTTTATATTTTATTAACATTAGCATCATATTTTTCTTCAAAAGGTTTGTCCTGAAATCTCTGCTTTTCTAACAGATAGGAGAGTCATCTCCCTGTCTTCTGATTTTTCAGTATCATCTCAGCTACTTCTTTCTAATGATTATAGATTCCTTAGCTTCTTTCTTAATCCATGCCATCATCATAATCCTGCCCAGAGGCCAAGGGCTGTCATTCTTCTATCCATATTACTTTGCTGGGCCTGGCATCTAATAGCTACTTAAAAATGGTTCTTGAGCTCATAAAGATTGTAAGTCACAACATTGCATTATTTATATCATAACATAGGGAGTACTTATCACTCAATTTCAAGAAAGCGCAGGAAGAAAGTAATGTAACTTAGAAGGAACAAAGACAATCTCTTGAACTTGGCAACAGCACTGAAACCTGAGCTAACCTTGACAATGTGCTCTCTGGAGATTTAAACCTGGAAGCACAGACTGCTGATTCTGCTGCTTTTCATCCACGGGTTGCTTAAGGAGCAGGGCACACCTGTACTGATAACAATATACAATTTTGTGACTTTATTAAGGACTTCCTCAGTATTTACAATACCCTTGAAATCTACTGGGAGTTGCTTTAAAAAAAAAGGAAAATTTAAAAAAAAGGCATTCAGGTGAAAATGGTGGCGATAATTGTCTACCTATATTACACAGAAATTTACATTACAGTATAAAATTGTTATGAGTTAAAAGATGTTCAATTGATATTTGACTGAACACAACTATTTTATTTTGTTTTACTTTATTTCTGGACACATCTATATTTAGCATTGTGTCTTTCATTTATAGAAGACAAATACTTGAAAAGAAATGATGGGTTTATAAAATAAGAGTCAAAAGGGTAAGCTCACAACATTAATTATAACATTCACATAAAGGATCCTGGGGCACTCATGTCAGTAAAATCTCTTACAGAATAACACAATACAAACCTATCATCCATCACTCCTCAATAAAGGGGGTGATGCTGTGTCTTCTCTGACTCAAAATCTGACAAACTCATAAGGAAGACTAATCTTTTATTGTTTTTTTTAATTTATTTTTTATTAATTACAATTTATTCATTTTTCTATCCCAGCTGTAGTCCTCTCCTTTGTCCCCTCCCTATCCTACCCTTCCTTCCTCTTCTCCTCCCATACCCCTCCCCCAGTCCGCTGATAGAGGAGACCCTCCTCCCCTTCCATCTGACCATAGCCTATCAGTTCTCATCAAGACTGGCTGCATTTTCTTCCTCTGTGACCTGGTAAGGCTGCTTCCTCCTCAGGAGGAAGTGATCAAAAAGCCAGCCACTGAGTTCTATCTCAAGCTGAACTCCAGAGCAATAGTAAAAGTAACTGCTTGGTACTGGCATAGAAACACATGGTGGATTATTGGAATAGAATAGAAGACCCAGAAATAAACCCACATACCTATGGATACTTGATTTTTGACAAAGAAGCCAAAACCATACAATGGAGAAAAGACAGCATCTTCAACAAATGGTGCTGGTCTAACTGGATGCTACATGTAGAAAAATGCAAATAGACCCATATTTATCACCCTGCACAAAAATAAAGTTCAAGTGGATGAAAGGTCTCAACATAAAACCAGATACACTAAATCTGTTAGAATAAAAATGGGGAAGAGCCTTGAACTCATTGGCACAGGTGACAACTTCCTGAACAGAACACCAACAGAACAGGCTCTAAGATCAACAATCAATAAATGGGACCCATGAAACTGCAAAGCTTCTGTAAATCAAAAGACACTGTTGTCAGAACAAAACAACAGCCTACAGACTGTGAAAGGATCCTCACCAACTCTATATCTGACAGAGGGCTAATATCCAGAATATATAAAGAACTCAACAGTTAAAAAGCAACAAATGAAGTAATACAATTAAAAAATGGGGTACAGAACTCAACAGAGAATTCTCAATAGAGAAATATAGAATGGCAGAGAAACACTTAAAGGAATGTTCAACATCCTTAGTCATCAGGGAAATGCAAATCATAACAACCCTGAGATTTCATGTCACATCCATCAAAATGACTAAGATCAAAAACTCAAGGAATCAAGGGACAACATGTGCTGGAGAGAATGTGGAGAAAGTAAAACCCTCCCCTGTTGTTGGTAGGAATGTAAACTTCTACAACCACTTTGAAAAACTCTTTTAAAATAAGACATAAGACGTAAGAACTACTTTTTATACCAGGAAGAATCAAATTAATTTCAACCAACTTGTTTGTAGTTGAGATTGTCTCAATTACATAAAACATCATCTTCAAATTCAACTTGTTTTCTCTGTTAGTAATATTGCTATAACCCACCTAGGCAATCTTTCTAATGATCCACTTATTCTGTTTACAGGGCAAAACCCATCCCTGCTTCTGAATTTCACATTTGAAGACAGATCATTACATTGCCATGGTAGTGATTGCTTCACACAGAATCAACCAATTGATAAAACACTTTTAGATATACCCTGTCATCCTGGCAATGGACTTGTCTATAACACTGCAATTAATCCTTACTTATAGCTTTGTTTCTAATTTTGGCTTTGTCTCGTGAAAAAAAAAATCTTTTAATTCTATCTCTAAAATATAACACAAGTATCTTAAAAACCAAAACTATAATTTACAAAACATAAAGTATTTTTAAAGTTAATTAAAATGTACAAATTGTTTTTCCAAACTATTTTTTTTTCATTCAAGTGCTTTAATTGCTTGGTCTAGATGCAGAATAAATTAGTGACACTGTGTGAAACAATACTACAGATGCATTAAATACAAGAAAGATTAGATGTCTAAAAGAAGATCGCAATCCTTTTGTCCACTGTAATTTAGAAGTGGCATTTCAAAAGAGTAGTTTTCTGTTGTGCCTCTTTCTTGGCCAGGATGAGAGCACATTCCTGTTTTTCCTTTTTTGCCTCATACTACCAAAGCCTGCCTTTCAATTGATGTTTATTAGTTCACTCAAACTCTAGCTCTTCCTGAAAATATTCTTCTCATGCTGTATTCTACACTACAGCTCTGAAAATCAAAATTAAATTTCAAAAACCGAAGGAGACCAGGAGGAATAAAGACAATCATGTCACCATTCCATCTCAGTGCAGAAGCCAGTGGAGAGTGCCAGGATTCAATCAAATTCACAGTCACCCAGCTTTCACCAGGAGACAAACTCTCCCTTAGCACTCTTTAGAACCACCTGAATCTACATAATTTGTGGTATACAAGACCCATACGAAAACACAGACTCCTTTATTCAGAATGCAAAAAAATAGCAATTTACTTTCTCTATGTGTTCTGTCTCTTGCTGGCATGTACTTCAGTTGTATCGCATTTTCTTCAGTGCAAAGAAACCTATAAGATGTGAGAAGACCTTCTTACAACCAAGGTCCCACCTAGAGACTTGTGTCTGGAGTGTGGGCCCTGAGTTTGGCCCTCCTTATACTCCAACCAAAGCCTCCAAAGAGGGTAGGTAATTGGTGTCAATAGTCACTGAGTAGCCTCTGGAAGTCCACAGCTGAGAAACCATACTGAGAAGTCAAGATGTGTTAGGGGGTAGTGCTACATTTCAGCCGAAATTTTGTTTCCCTAACACATGCTTTACTGTCCCACCCAATGCAGACTCAGAGATACAGCTGTTAAAAATTTAAAGGCAATGTGTGCTCCCTCAGACTGCTGTCTGCAAACCCATAAATCAGCTCTGACTGAGATGATATGGGAAACACAGGAGCAAAAGCTGGAGAGAGGCAAATAAGAAGAATTGAAATTGCTAGCTATGAAATTAGTTGTTTTTCCTCTAGATTTGGACTGGTTTTGCAAGTTAAGATGATATAACAATTATATTCTGTATCATAATATCAGCAATAAGCCACATCCCTCTCACTTATAGAGAGGAAAAAACTTAAATAATGCAATCAAAGAATGTCCCCTGAATGGATGGTTGAGGTAATGAAAACTGGCTTTTTCAGAATAATCATTAGTAGCTCCTAAGAGCTATGGTATACAAAACTGCTAATTTCAACCATTATTATTTTCATAACCTCATCTTGACTGGGAGACCTGCTCCTGGTCATCAGTGCTAATATTTAGACTTTATCCTTTAAATGAAGTGCATATTAGCATTGTACATGTTGGGAAGAATTATTTCCAGATATATTGGCAGAGGTGTTTGCTTCCCGTATTTAACTGCTTATAAAAAATATGGTCTCTAATGTAAGAAGTGGGAAATATTTAAAGCTGGAGAGGATGGTTACCACACAAGGAGAGCAACAGAACCAGAAAACTTGAACACAGGGAACTTCCCAGACTCATACTCCAACCAAGGACTATTCATGGAAATAACCTAGAACCCCTGCACAGATGTAGCCCACGGCAGTTGAGTGTCCAAGTGGTTTACATAGTAATGGGAAGAGGGACTGCCTCTGACATAATCTGATTGATCTGCTCTTTGATCACCTTCCCCTGAGGGGGGAGCAGCCTTACCAGGCCACAGAATATGACAATGCAGCCACTTTTGATGAGATCTGATAGACTAAGATCAGAAGGAAGGAGAGGGGGACCTCCCCTATCAGTGGACTTGGGGAGGGGCATGCATGAGGAAGAGGGAGGGAGGGTGGGATTGGGAGGGGAGGAAGGAGGAGCTTATGGGGGAATACAAAATGAATAAAGTGTAATTAATAGTAAAAAAAACTTTAAAAAAATATGGTCTTTTCATGAATTTAAGCGCTTTAGTTTCCATTCTTCCTAGAATGCATATACATATGTAAAGATGCAAGATATCTATATCTATATCTATATCTATATCTATATCTATATCTATATCTATATCTATATCTATTATGAGAAGCAGTCTATTTTAGGAGTCCACATTGTTTGCCATGTATGGCAAAGCCCTCAATGACAACAAAGAGTATTTTGTCTGTGTATGTTATTTTTCTCATTTGGTAGCATTCAGTTTCTTGAGAGAAAAAGTGTCCTCCTATTTATTGTTGAATCCCAAGAACTTCACAATCTTAGTTACATTAGAAGCTGAACAAATATTAGTTGATTGAATGAATGTTGACTTTAGAGATTTGCCTGTGAATGAGCAGGTATGGGAATCTGATGAGATTTTGGAGAAAAAAAAATAGTACCAAGAATATTCATGGTAGGATTAAATCTGTCCTAACTCCAAGAGCATCAGCTGGTATCTCTCTTTCCCTCCTCTTTCTTCCTACCTGGCACAAGAGTGGAGAGGGGATTGTGATTAGATTTTCATCAGCTCAGCTTTTGGCCGCGGTCTTTTGGCCATTTAGACTCTACAAAGGCCTCTATTCCTGGAAGGCCTGTGTAGCCTCAGCTGTGGCGCCCTCCACTAGTGCTGCTTTCCAAGACATCAGGCTGGCTTGCAGAGGCTATCCTTAAAAGTGCAGCTGCTGTGACATCTGCCACCACCTAACGGTGGATCTCTCCAAGAATGCTCGTCAGTATTATGGCACGTTTACAGAAAAATCCAGAGCAGAATAATAGGATCTGTTAGCAGAGGTGGCTCTTACTCCAAGACCCAAGTCTTCTCAGTCTGTTCCACTCTGCTTTGGCATTAGTTATTCCTAGGAGAAAATGTATTCTTAGAAGAATGTCAGCAGCCTCCATTGGGACTATCATATGTCCTGGTTGGTGTTCCGGGGGAGGAGATACATGGTCCTCACCACTCTAAAATATCAACTGTTCCTTTTCTTTAGTTAAGTTGTTGTGACTTCACAGCTATCCCCATATCTGCATCTAGTCTCTAACATAATCGATATAATAAAGTCAGAAAATTAACTCATTCTATTTAAAAGAAATAAAAAGAAAATTTCAACCACTAAAATTATCAGAAAGCTAGTAAAATCATCGTGAATAGAAACCATTACAATGAATAAAAAGAAAAGAGACACATCCAATTAAAAATAAAATGAATTGTAAAATTTTAAATGAAGAAAATTAAGATGAGAACAATTTACTTTGACACCCTTTTAATTTAATGCTCATGAGAAATTCTTTTTAAGAATAAAACTGTTTTGTGTATGTCAGCCAGATCTGAGAATCAAACCTCACATGCGTGTCTTTCAGGAAAAGGGAAAATGTCTGACATCTTTTTGGACAGGAGAACATTTATTATGCCCTTCTTATGAGTGAATTTACAACAAGAGAGCCTGTTCCTAGATGTCCGTTAGCATCTCTCCCACCCAGCATTCCTCACCTGAGGAACATGACTCAGTGGGACTTCATAAGAGTGACCTAGGCATGAATAATATCACCTTGTGCTTTTTTCTTACATATATATATACTCTTAGAGACTACACTTATGCTACTATGGCAACTATTCTCCAGAAAATCAGTAGCACCTAGGAGAGTAAAAACTCTGCTTTGCCTCTCCCTGTGCTCCTTCTGACCTTCAAAAAGAATCATGTCCTCCTCTAGTGTAACTTTTATTTCAGGGAAAAGTTTAAGTCAGTCTCATTTAAATGTTCTTATAAACACTGCCAATTAGCAAATATCGCTTAAAATCATGTCCTCCAATCTCCAGCAATAAAAGTGATGAGTGGATTTTTCTACCTTTTGCTCTTTTCTTTCTCAAGTTGTTCTGAACCAGCACAAAAATTGGGGTCATTATTTTGGAAAGCAACCCTTTGTGACTCTCAATTTGATGAATTTAAGAATTAATTTCCAACAAGCATTGCAGTGTTTTATTGAATTTCTGTTCTCATACAGATGAAGTGAAGTGATTTGTTATTTGAAAAGCATCAGTGAGATGCTTTTTATCCATTTATTCACAACCAACTAATTTCAGAAATATTTTAGGAGAATTATCCAATTTTTATAGTACTCTCCATTGGTGAAATAGTCTCAGAGGATTTTGCAGATAAGATTGCAATGAGGCATTCTAAAAGTTAAAAGGGGGGATGTTTACAATCCTTTTGGTTGCTTGTCATATAAGACAATTAAAGAGTATATAATGTCTAGTACAACAGTAACAGTTACTCCACTTCTCATGATTAGTAGCTGTCTAAAACATAGCATGCCTCTTGATTTTCACCATAGCCCATAGGACTGATGCATTTTGTTTCTAATAAAGTTTGCCTTTAATAAAAACAAACTCCAATTCATGGAGATTCACATAGATTACACAAAATGTTAAGAATAGAACCAGTTCAAGTCTGGTTAAAGCCTGAATGCCCCTAGTTGAACCATCAAATGGTAAATTTCATCCTCAGAAAAGATAAATTATAATCTGTGACAGTAACTTGGGCTTTTAAGGCACAGAGTACAGAGAGAGGATTTTTAGAAAGGGCTAATATATTGGAAAAAGCTCAAGAGAGGGAGTGGTTTGTTCTGGAGGTCAGGCAACAAATTCTGTTTATTTTGCTAAAGAAAGTGATAAGTTAACAGGTAGTTAAGATGATGAAGTTTCTGACACTCAAAAACAAACAATCAAAAAACCTTCATTCATTGAGAAAGACAATGGAAGAGTAGGAAACAGAGTGTCTTTGAATGGATATCTTTTATGATCCCAGGCTGTGCCAAGCACGTTAAAATTATGCTTTTAGCTTTGCTGGCACTATACCAGAGAGATATGTTAAGTTCTGTTTTAGAAGTACATTAAGATAAGCACAGAGGCACATGCCTGCATCACTATCATTTTAGAGGTAGAAACAAGATGATAAGAAGCTACACGGTGAGTTCCCGGCCAGCCAGAGCTTTATAAGATTTCATCTCAAACACACACACACACACACACACACACACACACACACATACACACACACAGTCAAACGTACAGAACTGGAACTGTACCGTGGTAAATAACTCACTACCACTCCAGTAAGTAGTAATGGATTGAAGTTTAAAATATGTTCTTGCTACCCTCTTAAAAGCGGTCTAATTGGAAGAAAAAGTTAGTGAGTGAAATTGACTTTATTTGTACACATTTACATTCACAAGAGCAATGCTTTATTATTATTATTATTATTGGTGGATTTTATATCTTTAGTGATGTTGAAATTTTACAAGGATACTATTGGTAGCCAAAGTAGACATAAAATCCTGCAAACCTTGAACCCACACATACCTCAGGAGATTCACTTTTTGTTCCCTGCTAGAATCAAGAAGATAGAAGAACTAAGGTGGCACCTTGCTCTAGGCAGTATCTGCTTCTATGAAATCCCTATGTCTATTACCACAACCATTGATTATGGAATGAATTTCTATATGGGGAATCCTGACACTTTGATTCATGGAAAGGCCTGTGAGTAGAAAGCTCAAATATGTTTGAAATTGTGAGAAGCTGCTTACATCAAGTCTTTCTCTGGGCTGTAAACATAGAGCTTTTTTTTTTTTTTTTTTGGCATATCATGGAGAATTCAACCAAAGAATGATGCTAACTCCTACTTCACTCAATCTGAATCTTAGCCTGCCTCTAGAATCTTTAGTCACTTATTCTGTTAGATCTCTTAGTCAACTCATTGCTTAACCCAATTTAAACTTGGTGCGATGGCATAAGCCTATAATCCTAACACTTGGGGTACTAAGGCTGAAAGTTTAGCAGGTTTAAGGCAACCATGGGCTCTCCTATGAATTCAAGGCCAATATGGGTTACAGAAACAATCAATTAGGGGCTTGGAAAATAGCTCCTTAGATAAAGTGTTTGCTTTGCATGCACACGGATAAAAGTTGACCTGCCAACACATTTAAAATGCTAAGCCTGTTGCCATGTGTTTATAATCCAGGTACTGAGAAACTGAAGATAGATAGATGCCTGAAGCTTGCTAACCAGATAGCATAAACAAACTGTCAAGGTCCAGAACCCAGACAAAGACCATGTCTCAAAACAATTTCAGTTTTTCTTCTGTTCCTTTGATATGTAGGTATTTTCAAATATCCTTCCAGCTTTGCATACCAGGAATATCTTTCTCAAGAACGTAATGGAACCTTCCTTCCAAATATAGGCTTAAATAAAATAATCTTTTTATCTCCAAGGAGGAAAGGTAAAGAAATCTATATTAATAAGTTTGTGTCTTTCCACAAGGTCAAAATACATTGAATAGCAAAAATTCACAATGTATGATGATTTCAGTGGTAGCTGTTTGCCAGATGTTGCCACTTTCTTTGGTCATCTTGACTGAGGAGAATATAGGTTCTCCTACTAATATTTGATCTGAGATCATTTCACACCTGGTCAGAAGGAAGAGGTGGAAACAAGGACAATAGGTTCAGATGGGCAAACAAGAAGACAGGCTGACAACAGCTGACTATGCAACATCAATAGTGAGGAGCAAGCTGATGTCCCTGGGATAATCAGGGTATATCGACACACATGGTAATCAGATAACAGGTTGGTAAGGTCCATCACCATAATAATGCTAGTTATCTACATGTTATGTTATCCAAGTGAGTGAGTTACAAATTTTTATGCTAATATGTTCAATAAATTCTTAGGCCTGGTTTCCTTGATACGATGCTAGGATCCTCAACCATGTGTTGTTCAACTCACAATTCATCTCAGGAAATTTCTAGAATAAAGTCTTTTCTACTCTCAGAAGGAGATTATCTATCAGTCTATGTTGGTGGGGTATGAAAGACAGATGATGACATTCACATGTACACAGTGATCCACCATCCTCAAAACAAAGTCCAACACTGCTTGTAAAGTGAACTCACTCAGGGAAAGACAATCTATTGAGAAAAAAAACAACAACACAACGTTTTACAGAACATGGAGAAGCTTAGAGTACAACACAACTTGAGCTAAATGAAGAACCTCTCCCCATAAATATGAAGAAAGCATATTCTTCTCTTAGATAGGAGCAGTCATCACACACAGATAACCTGTGAGACCCATATTCCATCTTCCAACACCAACTCTAAAATTACACCTGATATGTTTTGCCTAAACTGTGTCAAACTTCTGTCTACATTCTCTTCACTGATGCAATTGCATTGAATAAAACCTTCTTTGCCCACTTAATTTTGGTACAATTTTTACACTGACACCAGTCACTGAAGCCAGCAAGTCTGTGAGATGGTTCCACAAATTTTAATGAACCTGTTAGTCTTTGAGTTCAGTAGAAAACTACTGGGACATTTGACATTGGTGTTTTTTTAGGATAATTGAGCATGGTAGCTATTTTGTGCATGTTTTAGTAGGGCTCAACTAGAAAGCAGAGTACTTACTTTGAACCTAAAAACTGAGAAATAATGAAATATGAAATTGCTGAGAACTCTTTCCTGCCTGAGGGCTGCAATTCAAGGTTATTCCTGACCATTAATTTGGAGACCTAGAGACAGGAAAGCAAACTTTCCTGAGCAAAAGTCAAATTTGTATGAGGTAGGTGGGTGAGAGATAGAACAAGAGATGAGATTGGACCCTGAGAGGAAACTGACCCCTTAGGCCTTTCCTGAACTTTTAAAGTCTTATTTTGGCTGACAAAGAAATAATCATTCCAGCTACAGCGAAGCCTGAGGGTATCGGACTGGTTAGTTGTGTCTCTTCTACCTGCAGCTTTATTTCTAAATCAGAAACTATGTACTCTGTTAAATACCGAAACTCCATACTGAATTTTGATCTGAAGAAATCTTTAACTTCTCTCATTTCGGTTTCTGATGTCCTGTGTTTAAGCTTGATCACAATATTAAAATGTTATTGAGTTTGTATATTCACTGCACTATTTCTATTTTAACTCACATAATTGCAACTAAATTGTCCTATGTTAATTATGCATTATAAAACCCGGGCCGTGCTATTCCTCAATGAAGGATCTGAGTATTAGTGTATTAAGGGTTCTGTGTGTTTAATTATAAAATACCCAAGTCATTTATTCAGCTATAATCTATTATGGGTGGAAAGTATATAATCTTCTTGATGATTTGCTTGATAAATGTATTTGTCTTTTTAATGAGCTTCTTTGTTGAGGTGGTTAGAATGATTAATGTGCTGGAACACATCATCTGTAACCTTGAAAACCAAAAGTCAATATTTGGGAAAAATCCTTACATAGTGAAATGTAGTGCTTAAAACTGCAGCAATCTCCGTGGGACACTAAGCCAGCTGATTAGCAGACGTGTTTGACATGTTGCTATTTAAACTGGATTAAATGTGGGTAAGTGGTAAAGGGGAGAAAGAGCTGGGGAGGGGCCCAGAAAAGCAATTATAACACAAGACTATGTAATCTCTATTGTTTCCAAACAGATTTGGTAGTTCTGATCACTAATTGCCCTGCCTGTAGGACTACAAAAATATAGAAAAGAGCTATAATTTGCTCAAAGAAAAAATATTTAAAATGAATATGCATTCCATAGGATAACTGTAATTACTTTTTCATTTTTAATCAATAGTTTGACTCTAAGTGTGGCATACTATAGTTTTCGTGTCCCACAGATGACAGATATCTGTTCTAGAATATAATCATCACATATCTTAAGAAATTACAGGAAAAAGAATTCATAAAGCAGAAAAGCAATAAAGCAGAGTGAGAAATTCATATTAAAAATGAAGATTAAATACTTCTTGTCAGTTGCTTTGCAGATTTCTCCTGAGAGCAAAAGAACTCTGTGTAGTTCCCACAAATTGACTCAGCATCACTCAGATTCACTTTTACCAATCTTTTATTTCCATTTCTACCTTTTATTTTCTTCTAAGTTAGAGTCAAAAATTCTTCCATAAATAACATTCTTATGAAGAAAGGAAAGGATTTGAAAGATAAAGTATAATCATATCATTGCAAGAGTAAATTACTTTACATTTACAGCTTTGTTTAGACCTCAGGCAATAGACTGAATTGTAAGTCCAGGAATAAGATACATGATCATAATATTTAGATAAATCACTGAATCCTTGTGAGCCCAGGTATATAGAAATTACAAGGTATCTCATTTCTACATCTTTTTTACTAACCTCTGTGATGCTATTTGGTTCCCTCGTTTCATTAGTGGTTTCATTAGTGGCAGCTTGGATAGACAGGCTTTGGTTTAGCTACTTCTCAAAGCCCATCATTTCAATAAGGCATAAACGTGAAAATATGAATACATGAGCCAGCCTCCTTGTGCTTATGTTTTTTGGTCCTAATTGGCCATGACCAAAAATGAATTAACATTCTCACTCAAGTTCTGAGATAGAATAGTGCTTAGTCCATGCCAAAGCTAAAAGCCACTAAAAAGTGCATTCAAAAATTAACATTGTAAGGTTTTTATTCCTTTTCATACAGGAATAGGGCCATCTTACCACACCTGATGAAATCCAGATGTGTTTGAAACCCTCAGAAAGAAGAGATTTATGTTTACAGGATTGCATCCAGAGCGTAGTTGGAAGGCAGCAGGTATGTTCTCCGTATTGAATACTGCCAAAATATAAATATACTTTGATGTTTAGGGATCTTTTTCCTAAGAATCATGGAAAACAACATAGGACTAAAGTTGCCCCTGGAGAAGCAGCAGTTCTTCCAATGAAGCTGGGAACAAAGGATTTTGTGATGACTATGAGACTTTGTTTCATCTGTTGTTCATCTGTAGCTTTGTAAAGGTTCTCATAGTCACTCATGGTTCTCATTAAATGAACGGTGACCAAATGTGAAATGTCAAGTCTTTGCTAACAACTGGGCCAACCCTAAATGAAAGCTACCAAAGGGGTTTCTTTTTTTTTTCTTTCTTCTTTTTTAAAGACATATTTTATTTTTGTTTTTACTAATTACATTTTATTTGCCTCGTATCCCACCTGTAGCTCCCTTCCTCTTCCTCTCCCAATCCCATCTCCCTCCTTCTGCTCCACCCATGCCCTTCCCACAGCCCACTGACAGGGAAAGTCTTCCTCCCCTTCCACCTGATCCTAGTCTATCAGTTCTCATCAGGACTGGCTGCATTGACTATTATTTTTTAATTCTGTGTCTTTCATTCTTCTATCTTCCATTTCCTTTATATCTCTTCCCTGTCTCCCTTTAAGTCAAGAATAGGCTAAAATCTTATTAATTGAAAGAACGTACATACATACAGACAGAAAGATGTATTCTCTAACTGAAGTTGATTTTAGTTTATCTTTTTTCTTTTCAATTATATAATAAACTATCATCCATGATAAAAACACATGTTAATATAAGGACACTCAATGGTTAACTTCACCACCAGAAATTATTATTGTTGTAGGTAATACCCAAAAACAAGAAACTTAGATGATTAGAGCTGGATCAGAAAACACATCACAAAGTCAACATAGATCTTCATCAGTTAACCACACATTTAATCTGGTCTTTTTGTGCTCTGGTCTCCATAACATCATCAAAAGGTGTTTGCTACAGCAAAACGTCTTCCTCTGCTAGAGAAAATGACACCAAGCTCTAAAATATTGAAATATGAATATTTATAAAATAAGTATATCACTCCTTTTCTTTAGCTGATAATGTTATGGCCCAAATTTGGCAGTCTATTAGGAACTTCCTGTAGCTTTAATATCTGGAGGTTAAGGATACACGTCAATAGTGCCTTTCTGATAGTGTCATCTTGAGGCAGTGCAGACCAACACACGGGAAGTAATGAGCAGCACATTTGTGCATACTGTAAAATCTCTGCCTCTTGGTTAGTTATGAGGATGAAGTCATGGAAGCTGTACTCAGTGATTGCTTTATCATATCTCTGAAGAGCCCCAACTCTAGCACTAAATGTAAATTAAGATTCCAATTTCTTTTGTAATTTATTTCCCTTTTTAATAATTACAACTTATTTACTTTGTATCCTAGCTGCAGCCTCCTACAGCATCTCTTTTCAAGCCTACCTTCTATCCCTCTTTTCCTCTCATACTCCTCCTCAAGTCCACTGATAGGAGAGGTGTTCCTCCCCTTCCATCTGACCCTAGCCTATCAGGTCTCATCAGAACTATCTGCATTGTCTTCCTCTGTGGCCTGGTAAGGCTGCTTCCCCATCAGGGGGAGGTGATCAAAGAGCCAACCACTTAGTTAATGTCAAGGACAGTCCCTGTTCCCCTTACTAGGACACCCACTTGGAGACTGATCTGTCATGGACTACATCTGTGCAGGGGTTCTAGGTTATCTCCATGCATGGTCCGTAGTTGGAGTATCACTCTCAGAAAAGACCCCTGGGCCCAGACTTCTTGGTTCTGTTGCTGTCCTTGTGGAACTCCTGTCCCCTTCAGGTCTTTCTATCTCCCCCTTCTTTCATAAGATTACCTACACTCTGCCCAAAGTTTGGTTATGAGTCTAAGCATCTGCTTTGATACCCTGCTGGGTAAAGTCTTTCAGAGGTCTTCTGTGGTAGGCTCCTGTCCTGCTCCCTGTTTTTGTCCCTCTTCCAATGTCCAGCCTGTTTGCCTTTCTGAGTGAGGATTGAGCCTCTTACCCAGTGTCCTCCTTCTTGCTTAGCTTCTTTAGGTATATAGATTTTAGTATGTTTATCCTTTATTATATGTCTAATATCCACTTATAAGTACCTATATACTATGTGTGTTTTTCTGCTTCTGGGATACCTCACTCAGGATGATCTTTTCTAGACCTCTGTGCCTAGATTTTTTGGTTCTGTTCCTCACCTGGTAGAGCTCCTGTCCCCTCCAGAACTTACTATCTCCCCCTTCTTTCATAAGATTTCCTGCACTCTGCCCGAAATTTGGCCATGAGTCTCAGCATCTGCTTTTATACTCAGCAGGGTAAATTCTTTTTTTAAATGTTTATTGTTTAATATTAATTACAGTTTATTAACTTTGTATCCCATCTGTATCCCCCTCTCTCTCATTCTCTCCTAATACCACCCTCCCTCATCTTCTCCCTACCCCTTTCCAAGTCCACTGATAGGGGAGGACCTCCTCCCCTTTCATCTGACCCTAGATTATCAGGTATCTTCAGGCCTGGTGGCAAAGTCCTCCTCTATGACCTAGTAGGGCTGCTCCTCCTAAGGTGAGGATGGAGGTCAAAGAGCCTGCCATTGAGTTCATGTAAGAAATAGTCCCTGTTCCCCTTACTGGGGTACCCACTTGGATACTGAGCTACCATGGGCTACATCTGAGCAAAGGTTCTAGGTTATATCCATACATGGTCCTTGGTTGGAGATACAGTCTCACAAAAGCCCCTGTGCCCAGACATATTTGGTCCTTAAGAAATGCTCAATGTCCTTAGCCATCAGAGAGATGCAAATCAAAACAACCCTGAGATTTCACCTTATATGCATCAGAATGGCTAAGAACAAAAATCAAGTGACAACACATGCTGGAGAGGTTGTGGAGAAAGGGGAACCTTCCTCCATTGCTGGTGGGAATGTAAACTTGTACAACCATTTTGGAAATCAATCTGATGCTTTCTCAGACAATTGGGAATAGTGATTCCTCAAGATCCAGCTATACCACTCCTAGTCATATATCCAAAAAATGTTCAAGTACACAACAAGGACACTTGCTCAACCATGTTTGTAGCAGCTTTATTTGTAAATTCTTTCAGAGGCCCTCTGTGGTAGCTTCTTGTTTTGTTCCCTATTTTCTGTCTTTTCTGATGTCAATCTTATTTGCCTCTCTGAATGAGGATTGATTATCTTATCCAGGGTCTTCCTTCATGCTTATCTTCTTTAGGCGTACAGATTTTAGTATATTTATCCTACATTAGATGTCTAATATCCACTTACAAGTGAGTATATACCATGTGTGTCTTTTGGTTTCTGGGATACCTTATGCAAGATGATCTTTTCTAGTTCCCATTATTTGCCTGCAAATTTCATTATTTCCTTGCCTTTAATTGATGAATAGTATTCCATTGTGTAAATGTACCACAATTTCCATTCCTCCGTTGTATCCATTCCTCCATTGTTTCCAGACATCTGGGTTGTTTCCAGATTCTGGCTATTATTAATAAAGATGCTACAAACATGGTGGAGCAAGTGTCCTTGTTGATTTTAGAGCCTGTGCTCTTGGTGTTCTGTTCTGGAGGTTGTCTCCTGTGCCAATGAGTTCAAGGTTCTTCCCCACTTTTTCTTCTAACAGGTTTAGTGTGTCTGGTTTCATGGTGAGGTCTTTCTTTGATCCACTTGGAATTTAGTTTTGTGCAGGGTGATAAATATGGATCTATTTGCATTTTTATACATGTAGACATCCAGTTAGACCAGCACCATTTATTGAAGATGCTGTCTTTTTTCCAATGTATGGCTACAGGTTTAAGCTCTCTAAAGAACAAACAAATAAAACATCAATAACAGCAAAGAGATCTCTAAGTGGCTCTCTAGGAAACTGTGTTCCTGACTTTTTTTCAGTTCAAAAATCTTTATTTCATTAATTTAAAAGATGAGAAACAGAAGGTCTAGTTATCTGCAGTAAAACAATATTTCTTGGACACACCAACGCCAATGTCATTGTACATATGAACTCACAGCAGCTGATACTTTATGCACAAGACCTTCTCAAGTGTAGCTCAGCCAAAGCCTCAGCATGGGTCCAGCAGTGACTCTAGAACTCCCATTTTTACCAAAGGAGCTCTTGTTAATCAACAGCTATTGCAAGAAGGAGGGTCAGTGTTTTTTAGGAACTCAGGGACTGAGACACTGCTAACTCTCTTGTAGATGGTCTCATACCCACATCCATTCATGCAACACTAAATAGAATCAGGGTGTTCATGTGTTTTCAAGAGTGCAGGAATTGGGAGGTAAAAGTGATGGAGGATAATAGAGGAAGTCTTTTCAGTGAAGACAGACTGGACCAAAATATATTGTACACACATATGTAAGTTTCAATCAATAAATGACGAAGCAACTAAAATCCAAAATATCAGTTTTAATTATATTAAACTAATTTAAGGTGTATGTTTACACAGATAACAAGCAGACATATGATTTCAGTTAACTTCTATACAATCCACTGTTTATTAGAATTATTCTTTCTTGAAGAGGAGCTCATCAGGATTAAATCAGTCTTTTCTTTATACAGCATCAACATTACATGCAAAATTCTCATGTAAATTTATTTCATTGTTAACACATAACTAAGAAAAAGTATGAATTTTATAGTTCAATAATACTGAACAAAAAGGAAGCTAGTTTTCTCAGATACAAAGAAGCCCCAATTCATGTTTTACTGTTGTTGTATGTAATGCTCCTATGACTTACGTGCCACTGTTTTTAATGTTCCTACTAAATCACTTCTTTTGCTTTTTATGTCCCTCTCCTTGTAGATGTTTTGGGTCAACACCTACTGTTTTTATTGTGTCATACTTTTATGATG
Source organism: Psammomys obesus (assembly GCF_907164565.1). NCBI lineage: Eukaryota > Metazoa > Chordata > Mammalia > Rodentia > Muridae > Psammomys > Psammomys obesus. The sequence goes on along the minus strand of NW_026596057.1, from coordinate 20,317,808 downwards.
GGTAGTATTTCTGCTCTCTATAACATATTGATTTATTGATGTTAACTGTAATCTTCTTTTTTGTCTATCCCTATTACTCTTAAGTTTCATTTTTTTTACAGTGTCCTTGATTTCTTGGATGTTTTGTGTTTGTAACTTTTCCTGTTTTATTTTTTCTTTGAGAGATGTATCAATTTCTGCAATTGTATCTTCAGCGCCCTATATTCTCTCTTCCATCTCTTGTATTCTGTTTGTGATGCTTACCTTTGTGGTTCCTGATCTCTTCTCAAAGTTCTCCAACTCCAGGGTTTCCTCTGTGTTTTCCTTAGTGATTTTAATTCTGTTTTCACGTCTTGCACCATTTCTTTCATCTGTTTTAATGTGGATTCCTGTCTGTCCATGATGACCTCTATTTTTTGTACATTTCCGGTTTATGTGCCATGAATAACTGCATAATTATAGATTTAAAATCATTTCCCTGTGTTTCAGGTGCAATAGAATATTCATTGATCTTTGGAATTCATTGATCTCTGGTGAAGCCTTGATGTCCTGGTTTTTGTTGTCTGTATTCCTGTGCTGGCCTCTAGCCATTTGGTTGACTGTAGTCTTGATGATTATTCCTGGAGCCTGTACTGCAGACTGGATCCACCTGTCTCTGGAGTCCTGAGTGGTCTCCCATTGATTCCCTGTCTCTGCTGGCTCACTATTTTGTGACCCAGATAGCTGGGGCACAGGGGAAAAGATCTCTGAGCCTAGAGCTGCTCCAGTATCCCGCAGGCCTTCTTGGAGAGCATGACAATGGAACCTGGGTCAGGTGCCTATCTCAGCTCCTCTGAATTCTGTTTCTGTGCTGGATTCGTTGTTTCTGGCATATGTCAGCCAAGCTGGTGGGGCACTGGCAGACAGATCTCTTTTTCTAGAGCTGCTCCAGTGTCCCACAGGCTTCCCTTAGATGGTGGGGAATGTATAAGAAGACAGACTTTGACATCTCCCTGTTTTGAGACAGGCTCTGAATCTATGCAGAAAGCATGCTGGGTACTGATTCACACTGCTGAGACCACAGATACTTATCTTATGAGAGCCTCCCTTCTTTTCTGCCCTTATGTTAACACGATTCCCTATACATAAGATAAAGTGATTTGTTCATCATGTCAATATGTCAAAAGAATTAGTTACCTTTTCTTAACTTTAAAACAATCTTACAATTTTTATTTCACTTACTGTTATTATTATTATGTATCTGCAAGCGTGTGAATGATGTGCAAGTGAATATGGGTACACCCATACCAATGTACATATGCATTGATCAGAGGACAACTTTCAAGAGCTAGCCTGGGCAACTGAAGAACTAAGTTTTAATTTTCCTTAGGTTTCTCTAATTCAAATTGATTCAAATTGAAATTAGCACATATCCCTAAAGAATAAGTACTGAAAAATTTAGTTCGAGATTTCTTAGAGTGTTGCTTATTTTTGGTCTTAAAATACCATCTGCATTCTCCCCTTGGAAGATTGGGTCAAGGGTCAAAGAGCTTCCTGGTAAGAAGATCCCTTTTTTAGATGAAAATTCCAGTACAATCAATTTACAAGTAAAGAAAAGTCGCAATCAACACTGACTTTAAATTAAATAAATGAGTAAATATAAAACACCAATGTATTGTACACCATCTCTAACAATTATGCATATACATTATGTTTTCTCTTACTATGTGGTAGCTCCATTTGAAACCAATTAACCCAGTCACGTAAATTGATTGAATTCCTCTTAGCTAATAACAATAATAAAAAAGCAACATCTGTGATTACACTGCCTGTTGGAAAATTTCCAATAATTTCTTTTCAATATACACCATTAAGTAACAAGAGTAGATAAAAAAATTAAGAATCATTTGAAATTGAAAAATCATGATTTTTTGTTGGATAAGTAGAGGAAGGACTTTCCTGTTTAGTTGCTACAGTGTTAGGTAACTATCTGAAAGATACTAGACATTCACATTCTGAGTTTTTATCTGTCATATAGTCTGACTGATGTATCTGGGAAATAAATGATATAAACAGTGACTGTAATGATCTTTACACATGAAATTTCTTTCACCTAAAAACTTTGTATAAGCTTAAAAATCCTACCACAGAAGGCCTCTGAAAGACTCTACCTAGCAGTGCATCAAAGCAGATACTGAGACTCATAACTAAACCTTCGGTAGAGTACAGGGAATCATATGAAAGAAGGGGGAGTTAGTATGATGTGGAGAGGATAGAAGCTCCACAAGGACCAAATATATCTGGGCACAGGAGACTTACATGAGACTGCTTCTCCAAATAAGGACCATGTATGGATATAACCTAGAACCTCTGCTTGTGGTAGGTCAGTAACCAAGTGGGTTACACTAGTAAGAGGAACAGGGACTATTTCTGACATGAACTCAATGGCAGGCTCTTTGACCTCCCCACCCCCCAAGAGAGGAACAGCCCTGCTAAGCCACAGAGGAGGACTTTGCAGCCAGTCCTGCAGAAGATGCCTGATAAAACAGTCAGATGAAAGGGAAGGAGGTCCTCCCCTATCAGTGAACTTGGAAAAGGGCAGGGAGGAGATGAGGGAGGGAGGGAGGGAGGGAGGGTAGGATTGGGAGGGAATGAGGGAGCGGGATACAGCTGGGAGTTCATAAAAGGTAACTAATAATAAAAATAAATATTAAAGGAAAAATATCTAACTAAATTCAAGTAATTAAAACAAAGAGAATACCAAATCTTCACCTTCTATAAGTAGCAAAATAAAGAAATAAGTGAGTATTGTTCACAGGCCCAGAAAGAAAAAAGAGATTTATTTATTTATTTATCCATCTATCTATTTAATTATTTATTTATCTATTTATTTATTTATTTTACTTTTATCTATTCTATCTATCTATCTATCTATTATTACAATTTATTCACTTGCATCGAGGCTGTAGCCCTCTCCCTCATCTCCTCCTAGTTCCACTCTCTCTCCCAATTCTGCCCATATGCTCCTCCTTTAGTCCATTGATATGGCAGGTCCTTCTCCCCTTCTATCTGACCCTAGCCTATCAGTTCTCAACAGGACTTGCTACACTCTTTTCCTCTCAGGCCTGGCAAAGTTACATTCCCCAGGAGGAAGTGATCAGAGTCTGACACTGAGTTCATGTCAGAATCAGCCCCTCTTCACCTTAGTAGGAAACCCATTTGGAGACTGACTTTATGGGTTTCATATAAGCAGGAGTTTTAGGACCTCTCCATTCATGATCCTTGGTTTGTGCAGGGCCCCCTGAACCGAGATTTACTGACTCTGTTGGTCTCCTTTTGGAGCTCCAGACCCCTTCAGGTCTTTTTATCTCCCCCTTCTCTCATAAGATTCCTTGCACTCTGCCCAAAATTTGGCTGAGTATCAGCACCTGTTTCAATACCCAGATCAGTAGAGTTTTTCAGAGGCTCTCTCTTGTAGGCTCCTGTCCTGTTCCCTGTCTTTTCCCACTTCCATTGTCTATCCCATTTGCCCTTCTGAATGAGGATCCTTCCCTAGGTTCCTTCTTCTTGTTTAGCTTCTTTAGGAGTATAGATTTTAGTATGTTTATTTTATATTATATGTCTAATATCCACTTCTAAGTGCATATATACCATGTGTGTCTTTCTGCATCTGGGTTACCTCACTAAAAATTGTATTTTCTAGTTCCATCCATTTGTCATAAAATTTGTCATGATTTTCTTGTTTTTAATTATTGAGTTGTATTTCATTATGTAAATGTACCACAATTGTGGTATCTATTCTTCAGAGAGGGACATATAGGTTATTTCCATCTTAAAAATAATTTCATATATTTTGATTATAATTTTTACTCCTCAACTTCTATCATATCCTACCCAAATCATACATTTCACCTTTCTCTCTGTTTCTCAAACAACATAAAAAATCAAATCAAATCAAACAATACAATTAATAGACAAAAAAAATAAATAAATAAAACAAAAAGCCCATAAACAACAACAGCAAACATGGAATCCATTTCATGCTGTCCAGTGATTCCTGGGCATGGGAACTGCCCTGGAGTGTGATTAGTAACCTCAGATGATAAACATTTTAGTATTCTAAATTTGAGCAGAAATTTAGGAAAGCCAATGTCACATTTTTTTTTTTTAGAGGAAACAGGATCTGGATAAAAGGCATTACTAAATTATTGCAGACAATATTTTGAAAATATACTTCATCAGGACAGGATGCTTAATAGATACTTTTGTCTTACAAAATTAAAAAGTTAATAAAATATTTACTAAGAGAATTGTTTTTTCATAAAAAACATGCATATTTTAATATCTGTAGGGAGCGTAGTTAATGCAACAATCTGCAAATAACAGGCATTGCATCCTGCTTGCACATGTATAGAGATAAACACAGATGCATAAATATGCAAATACCTCCATCCTTTGGGATATTATCCGTCATTGCTCTGAGTAGAAAAAACAGCCTTTCCCCTCCTGTATCATAATCCACATTATGAGAAAAGAGCTTCTTTACAAGGAAGAGACTAGAACTTGTACATACAAATTCTGTTTATATCACATAGTTAAGAACTAGTCAGCCATTAGTTTTAGGCACTATGAAGGTTGCAAAGTAGACTCATATACCTTCTGACTGGCAAATGAAAAAGAAAATGGGTAATCATGGGACTCATTTGGGAGATGGTATTTTGTTGCATGTGATTCAAGAACATAGCTACTGAGACTAATGGTGAAGGTCTGTAATTCCAGAACCTGGAAGGCTGAAGATTATGAGTTCAAGTTAGACTGAGCTATTTCACAATTTTAATGCCCAATTGGGCTACGTATAATACTTGTTTCAAAAACGAAGAACCAGATGAATAAATTATAAGTAAGTATGCAAATAAGATACATTGCTAGACAATCCAGCAATGTTTATGTAATTTACATATGCATTTCCAATTTCTGTCACATGTTATGTGACTGATATTTCCCTTTAAAACAAATGCTCTATTTTTTCTTGACTATCATGTCTTTACCTAGCTCGCTGTGAGTAAACTGTAGGTCCAGTCATAAAATGTGTATGTATATATGTCACAGCTTCCTCACACACAGTGAAGGCTCAGCCATACGCATTATTAAGGTAATTAAGGAAGTAGTGGCAAGCATCCCGTATTGCAAGGAAGCAGCTTGGCTCTCAGTACTATCATAACATCTCCTGCTGGGCTAAATAGACTCTAGAAAATAAGTGTGTTGGTGGGCAGCATGAGACTTCAAAGCCAGCTTGACTATTTAGTGTTCAGTACCAAAGCCAACACTGTCTAAGAGTCTCTTTGGGAAAACACAGCTCTACCTTGGGAGAAATTACATATTTTGCAAGTTAGTTTTCAAATGTGAAAAAATAAAGAAAAACCTGAAATAGTTCTTTAGAATCTGTGTCACTTTTTCCTGATATTAACATTTTTTTTTTCTGGAGGGAATAGCTGCACAAAGAAATTTGTTCTCTGACTTGAATAAGCAAATCTCTCCTAAATAATTATTTGCTTCAGGATTCTTTACAACCTTGCCAGACAAAACCATTTCTACTTTCTTATTTAAAACCTAGCTCATTATGAAGGCTGACAGAAATCTCCTTCACCACTTCTTATATTTAATAACTTTGAGAAATCTACTATGAGCAAACTATCTAAAAAACAAATATTCATATTCTTTATGAATAAAAAATTAATAAAATGTTTAAGTTATAGCTACCACTAGCATGGAACTTTTTGTTGTGGTTCACTGACTAACACATATCTCAGAATTCTGCTTAGTTCATAGTGATTTTGTAAGCATAATTACATGAATACCAGAGACTGTGCAGGTAAAATATAGCTCATGTGTCAAGTGAGTGGAGAGACTGTATCTCAGATCGAACAATTCCTTATGAAATACACTTATTAAGAAAGCTTGATGATATAGGAGTGGACTTCCAGAAATAGGCTAAAGGGATGGATAGAATGAAATAGATTCTAGTGCATTCATTGCTAGAAAGAGGACTGGTTGCTTTTTTACAATAAACTATTGAAAACTTCTTGCCTTCAAGAGGGAAGAAAGTGATTTTGGCATCAACTATGTTGGCATCCTTTTTAAAGATGAATAACTCTCCCAGCCAGGGCCTTTCAAAAATTATGAGTCTGGGCCTACTTCACTTCCTGAGACTTCTACTATATTAAAAAAAAATGGTGAACATTTATCAATAGGATTAAAATTGTGGTATATTTACAACATTACACTGAATGAAATAAAATATTTGGAAAACGCATTCATGAAACACATTCATAGGAATAGACAGGAATAGAATACACATACTTCGTTTAAAAATAAGAGCAGTGTTTTCATCCAAGGTCTGTTATAAATGTGAAGCACTGACTAGATTTCCCTTTAGAAGCAACTTAGTTGGACACCACTCCTGTCAAGCTCCTAGACCCGCCTCTCCAACTCCCTGCAAGTTTCCTTGATGCTCTGAGCAAACTCAAGGGCAATTCAAATTTCTCTCCTTCCTCCCCATCTTCCTCTCTTCCTCTCTCCTCCACTCTCTGTCTTTCTCACCCCATTCTTTAAAATTTTATATTACTTTATTTACCTTACATCCCATGGGTTCCCCCTACCTCCCCTCCTCCCAGTTCCTCCACATACACTACTTCCCCCTTCCCCTCACCTTTTCCCCCACAGAGAAGGAGAGCCCTCTCCCCCTAGTGTTAACCTTCCCCAGCACATTGAGTCACAGGAGGACTGCATTCACTTCATCCCCTGAGGCCAGGCAAGACAGCCCTGCCAGAGGAAAGGGATCCAAAAGTGGTCAATAGAGTCCATGTTAGAAACAGCACCCAGCCTCCATTCACCAGGTGCTACATATTAAGACCAAGTCACTGTAGGCTACATGTGTTCAGGGGGCCTAGGTCCAGATCATATATGCTCCTTGGTTGATGTCTCTGTCTCTGAAAGATCCCCATGAGACTGGGTTAGTTGTCTCTGTTGACCTTTTTGGGAGGTCCTGGCCCCTCCAGGTCCTTCTATTTTTCCCCAACACTTCCGCAAGATCCCCAAAGTTACAACCCATGCTTGGCTGCAAGTCCCAGCATCTGTCTCAATCTGCTGTTGGCTGGAGCTTCCCAGATGACAGCCAAGTTAGGCTCCTGTCTGAAAGCATAGCAGAGTATCTTTATTAGTGCTAGTGGCTGGCTCTCTCTACTGTGGGTAGGTCTTAGGTTGGGCCAATTATTGTTTGGGCTTTCCTTCTATCTTTGTTCTCTCATTATCCATACACATCTTGTAGGCAGCGTAATTTTTGGTTCACGGGTTGTGTTGGTGGGTTGTTGATCCCCTCCTTCCATTAGTTCTACTTGGGTAGAAGGTGGTCATTTCAGTCTTCAGTTCCCCACCCCCACCCCGGGTTAGGGGTCTCATATCCTCCCAAGTGCTTACCCGGTAGCAGGCCTCCTGCTTGATCAAGAAATGTCCCTCCCCAGTTTTCTTTTTTGTTCCCAGTCCTCTCACCTCCCACCCCCATTCTCCCCACATCTGATTCCCACCCTTGTTTTCCTCCCCATTTCTTTTGCTGTCCAGTTCCCTCTCTACATCCACTTCGGTTGTCTATTCTATTTTCCCTTCTGAGTGACATGCAGGCACCCTCCCTCAGGCCCTCCTTGTTACTTAGCTTCTTTGGGTCTGTGGATTGTAGTATGATTATCCTGTACTACAGGTCTAATATCCACTTACAAGTGAATATATAACATCTGTTTCTTTCTGCTTCTGGGATACCTCACTCAGGATGATCTTATCTAGTTCCCACCATTTGCCTGGTGCTTCTCAGCCATTCAGTATTCTTCTGTTGTGAATTCTCGGTTTACCTCTGTCCCCCATTTTTTAATTGGGTTATCTGATTTGTTGGTGTTTAATTTCTTAGGTTCTTTATATATTTTAGATAACAGTCTGTCTTTTCCCAATTTGTTCCCTGTCATTTTGTTCTATGGACAATGTACTTTGACTTACAGAAACTTCTCAGTTTCATGAGATCCCATTTATTAATTGTTTATCTCAAAGCCTGTGCTGTTGCTGTTCTGTTCAGGAAGCTGTCTCCTATGCCAATAAGTTTCAGAATTTCCCACACTTTGTCTCCTAATAAGTTTAGAGTCACTGGTTTTATGTCAAGGTCTTTGATCTGCTTGCATTTGAGTTTTGTGCAGGATGATAAGTACTTTTTTCATTTTTCGTCATCACATCCAGATAATTTGCTTCTACAGTAAGTTTCTCTCTATTACCTTTGAGTTAGTGATTAGAGAATAAAATAAAACATACCTCTCTAAAACATTCCCAAATTATAAATAAATATATGGATTAATGATTCCCTGTCCTACATATTTTCTTTTCACTTTAAATTCCTAGAAGATGATGCTTTTTTGCCTAGTTTTCCAGAATATACTTTCTACTTAAATCATTATCTTTATCTAAATAGTTATTTATATTATTTTTCTCTGAGAGAATTATAGGAAGGATGGCTCATTGTTACAGACTTCATCATGGTATGGTAGCTCACACCTACACAAGAATATCAGGAGTTCTAGGTCATGCTTGGGCATATACTGAGTTCATATAGCCTAGACTATATGAAACCCTGTCTCAAAAAAAAAAGACAATGAAAATGAAACAAACTAAAACATGATACAATTGTATTAAAAAAAACCATAACTTATTTTTTTTAATGTTTTAGATTGTTGATCTAAACATGTGGTGTTGGTGTTGTGTTCAGGAAGTTGTCTGTGAAGTCAAGGCTCTATCCCCCTTACTCTTCTAACAGACTGAGTTCTATGATTTTATGTTGAGGTCTTTGATCCACTTAGACTTTAGTTTGGTGCAAGGTGATTAATATGGATCGATTTACAATTTTCTACATGTAGAAATCCAGTTCGACTAGCACCATTTGTTGAAGATGCTATCTTTTTTTTTTTTTTTTTCATTGTATGGTTTTGGCTTCATTGTCAAAAATCAAGTATCTGTAGATTTGTGGGTTTATTTCTGAGTCTTCTATTCAATTCCATTCATCCACCATTCTGTTTCTATGCCAGTGCCATGCAGTTTTTATTACTATTGCTCTATAGTACAGCTTGAGATAAGGGATGGAGATACCTCCAGATGATCTGTTATTATACAGGATTGTTTTAGCAATTCTTTTTTGCTGCATTTGAAATTGAGAATTGTTCTTTCAAGTTCTGTAAAGAATTGTGTTGGTAAGATGGCCATTTACAACTTAGGAACCTGCTACAGAGGGCCTCTGAAAGCCTCTGCCCTGCAGACTATCAAAACAGATGCTGAGCCTGATGGCCAACTGGCAGGCAGAGTGAATGGAATTTTATGTAAGAAGTGGGAAATAGCAAAAGCTGGAGAGGACAGGAAGTCCACAAGGAGAGCAACAGAACAAGAAAATTTGAACACAGGGAACTTCCCAAAAACTCATACTCCAACCAAGGACTATTCATGGAGATAACCTAGAACCCCTGCACAGATGTAGCCCAGGGCAGTTTAGTGTCCAAGTGGCTTACATAGTGATGGGAAGAGGGACTGCCTCTGACATAAACTGATTGGCCTGCTCTTTGATCACCTCCCCCTGAGGGGGGAGCAGCCTTACCAGGCCACAGAAGAAGACAATGCAGCCATTCCTGATGTGATATGATAGACTAAGATCAGAATGAAGGAGAGGAGGACCTCCCCTATTAGTGGACGTGGGGAGGAGCATGCATGAAGAAAGGGGAGGTAGGGTGGGATCGGGAGGGGCTTATGGGAGAATACAAAATGAATAAAGTGTAATTAATAATAATAATAATAATAATAAAGAAAAAAGATGTTAAAAAAATAAAAAAAAGAATTGTGTTGGTATTTTGATGGGAATTGCACCAATAATCAATAAATGAAACTGTAAAGCTTCTGTAAAGCAAAAGACACTGTCATCAGAACAAAATGACTATCTACAGATTGGGAAAGGATCTTCGCCAACCATATATCTGACAAAGGACTAATATCCAGAATATATAAAGAACTCAAGAAGTTAAACATAATCAAATCAAGAAATCCAATTTAAAAATGGGGTACAGAGCTAGACAGAGAATTCTCAATAGATGAATATCAAATGGCAGAGGAACACTTAAAGAAATGTTCAACATCCTTAGTCATCAGGGAGATGCATATCAAAATGACCCTGACATTTCACATTACACCCATCAGAATGACTACGATCAAAAACTCAAGTGACAACACATGCTAGAGAGTATGTGGAGAAAGGGGAACTCTCCTCCATTGCTGGTGGGATTGTAAACTTGTATAACCACTTTGGAAATCAATCTGGTGCTTTTTTCAGCAATTAGGAATAGTGCTACCTAAAGATTGAGCTATACTGCTCCCAGGCATATATCCAAAATATGCTCAACTATACAATAAGGATGTTTGCTCGACCATGTTAATTACAGCTTTATTCATAATAGCCAGAGGCTGGAAACAACCTAGATGTCCCTGAAAGGAGTAATGGATACAGAAATTGTGGTACATTTATATGATGGAATACTACCCAGCTGTTAGAAACAGGGAAATCATGAAATTTACAGGCAAATGGTGGGACCAAGTGAAGATCATCCTGAGTGAGTCAACCCAGAAGTAGAAAGACACACATGGTGTATACTCACTCATAAGTGGATATTAGCCACATTATATAGGATAAACATACTAAAGTCTATAGTCCTAAAGAGGGTAAACAACGAAGACCCTATGTAAGATGCTCAATCCTCAGAAGGAGAAATATGATAGACATCGGAAGCAGAAGAAGATAGGGAACAGAAGAGGAGTCTACCACAGATGACATCTTAAAGACTCTACTGATCGAGATATGATAGCAGATGCTGAGACTCATAGCCAGACTTTGGGCAGAGTGCAGGGAATCTTATGAAAGAAGGGGGAGACAGAAAGACCTGGAGGGGACAGGAGCTCCAAAAGGAGACTAAGGGATTCATAAAACTGGAGCCCTGGGGGTCCTGAAGAAAATGATACCCCAACCAAGGAACACATATGGAGAGGACCTAAAAACCGCAGCTCAGAGGTAGCCTATAGACTCAGTCTCCAAGTAGGGTCCTTAGTAAGGGGTGCATGAACTCTGGTATGAACTCTGTAGCAGGCTCTCTAATCACCTCTTACTGGGGGATACAGCCTTTCCAGTCCACAGACGAAGGTAATACAGCCAGTCGTGATGAGACCTGATAGGCTAGGGTCAGAGGGCAAGTGGAGGAGAACCTCCCTAACCAGTGGACTAGAAGAGGGGCATGGGAGGATGTGAGGGAGGGAGGGTTGGATTGGGAGGAGATGAGTGAGGGAGCCACAGCCAGGATACAATTTGAATAAATTGTAATAAATGATAATAATAAAAAAGGAAGACATGTTTTTATAATGATTTATTTTTATCACTTAAATAAGCATACAAGTAATGGATTTGATTACGACAGTATCATATATATTCTATTTTTTCCTTGTTCCTTCTGTGGGAGAAGAGGAAAATGGATGGTCACTGATGGTTTGGCAGAGCAGGATAACCACCAGCAGTGGTTTACCACTAATCTATTGCATCTCATAACTGGTGTGTCAGAGGAAGCTGAATGTTCTTAGCAGAAAGAAATGATAACTGTTTTTAAATTTTGATATTATTTTATAATGTAATAGGTTTCAAAATGTCATACTGTTTTCAACAAATATATATATATATAATTATAGTCTGTCAAATTTTAAATTAAAAATAGCTTATCAAAACACAAAATAAACAAGGAAGTAAGCTAAATATCACCAGAGCAACTTCAGTGTCATGGCACAAATTGAAATTAAAAAAATATATACCATGTTTATCATATTTACCTAATTGATCGAATGCCTCTTTTGCAGGAGTAAATAACCTGAAAAATAATTTCATTCAGCATACAGGAATACATTAGTGATTGAAGAATGACAGTTGTAATTGAAATGGAGTCTTGTGAGAAGTGTTTACTTCCAGATGAGATGAAGCACAATCAAACAAGAAGTGAGGGATCTGTTCCACAGAGTGAAGACATGGAGGCCATTTACACTGCAAAGGGACACTTTCCTGAGATTCATTCTTGACCCATAGTAAGGAACACTGCAATGAAAATACTGATTTTCCTGCTCATCCACCCACCCTCTAACATAATAACAGTTTGGTTATTTAATATATTTGTATTCTGCGTTATTTTTTCTAACATCCACATTTGAATGTTTCATCTCTTTCTTTCATACATATAATTTGCAACAAAAGACTTAGAATATCAAAAGCAGAAAGATGATTCATGAGCATCTTGAGAAATTCCTTTTCTACAATATAAAAGACAACCAGTGTACACAAAGCTGGTATTTGTATTTTGGGTTCTTTATTGAATCGGAGAATGTTTTTTCCACACCAACAGAAATCAGAAGGGCTGGGCTTCAATTTAAAAACCAGAATGTAAGCAGCTTAAATAGACATTAAGTAGAACAGAAAGGCTTTTTCTCATTTATCCTGAATTTGTTTTTATTTGTATCCTAGTTTTTAAAAAAGGTATGATCGATTTCTCCTCTGAACCATGATGATCAGATATTGCTTCAGTCGGCATGTAAGGAAGAGAGTGGTTTTTACAAAATGGCTTTATGACCAGTTCTATAAATATCTTCAGTTTATCTTTCTTGAAACTGCAGTGTCAGGCTCATTGCAAATGTCTAAAAAGCTTACTGTTGGCATCCATGCATATGTACTCATATTATCACTTTGTTGGGTTTCATTTATATAATATTCACATATTAAATGGATTTAATGATTTTGCTTTTTGTTGTACTCTTGGCTACATAAGCTCAGAAAAATGAATGGGAAATAAGTATATCCCAGAAGAGATGACTCCCGTATAACTTTATTTTGAGAGTTCTAGAATGGATTTATTAGAGTTATTGTTAGGAAAATACAGTGGTTTTGTTTGTATTTTTATATATATTAACAAATTAGACTCGTGAAAGGAAATGAGACCTTTAAAGAATATTTTTAAGAAAAGAATACCAACTAATATGTAAACATTTGCATTGGATCAACATCAAGCTTGAGGAGTGGAGTGGGTTTCCCCATGAAACAACCAATGCAATGAAGATTTGATTATATTTTCTATGGAAAGGTCAGCATTGGAAAGAAGAGGGTAGGAGTCAAGCTGGTATGTGAGTACAGTCTCCAGTGAAGACTTCTCTGAACTCATATAGAGATGTATGCTTATTATGAGGAAGGAGCAGTACTTGATTTCAGTGATAGCTGTTGAAGAATGAGGAGTGCCTCACTCCAGGGGCTTGTGCACAATGACTCTCTGAAGTTTTAACACTGACAGGGCCTAACATCTGAGGGAATCTTGTTATCAATTCTCCTAGAACTAAGGAGGTAGGTCTATAATTTATGAAAGAGAAATCTGGGCAGCTCATTGTCCAGCCACAGATGGCCATGCCATATGCCACATATCAGTCGTGTCAGCTCTCTCAAGTTAAAATGAAACAAACAAACAAAAAATCCATAGTCCTAAAGAAGCTACACACAAGAAGGACCCTAGGGAAGAGGCTGAAACCTCATTCAGAAGGGCAATCTGGGTAGACATCGGAAGTAGGAGAAGACAAGGAAGAGGACCGGAATCTTCCACTGAGGGCCTCTAAAAGGTATCTAAGGTGATACTGAGACTCATAGACAAACTTTGGGCATAGTGACAGAATTCCTATGGTAGAAAAGGGAGATTTAAAGACTAAGGAAGATTTCTTTATTAGTACATGATACAAAATGCTTTGATTTGGGTAATGAGCAAATATTTTTGACTAAAAACTGCTTTGAAAAAAATGGAAATTTAATCAGTATGATGAGATTAAACTGTGATGGCAACAAGATGATAATATGACGATCAAGTCAAAGCAAAGGTAAACTGAAACAAGGCTGGCTGCTGGAACTAGATATTTTCTGTTGTAATTGATTTTTAAAGAAACTTGAAAACAGTCACCTGAAACTTATATATCTTTCAAAAATATTATATAAACATTAAGGCCATTTGACAGTAAGTCCAGGTAAGCAATAACCAAGATAATTTCTTGATAGGAAACGTACTACTGAAGAAATGATCAGAAAGATAGTAAAGCTTAAAAGAAACACTTCCAGAGAGCAGGAAGAATCAAGAGGCCACTTCAATGATTAACAGCAACTCATATTTTTTGAAATTTATTTATCAGGCTATTGATGGCCAAAAGACAATAACGTATGACCAGTTTTCCATACTTGTAGAAAAGGCTTACATTGTGAATGAAATGATAAACGGCAGAGTGAAACCTACGTGACTATTTCCATTTAAGAATATGTCTTTTGCTGCCTAGCAAACTGGTTCAAAAGCAAGGTACAACATTAGTATAAGTTGGGAATTTGCCAGAAGTAAAAATTCTCAGTGCTGAATTAAATTGTTACTGAAAAAAAAATATGTTGCTGGCAGTGTAGTTGCAAATATTCACATTTTAATAATCAACCTACTTAATTCTGAAACACAATATATCAGCACACAAAAATAGGAATTACCCATCTACTAGCACATAACATTTAAGAGAATTTTTCTTTGTTTAAGTGGCCTGGAAAGTAATTGGTAATAAATAAATTTTGCCTAAAAATTTATTATTCACGAATTCACCAAACTGTAATTTTCAGAGTATACAATGATGAATATTCATTTCACATACTTATATAGCCAAATTAATGGAGATTATACATATTCTCCACAGATAGAAAAATATTTTATCAAGTATGATAAAATATAAAGTATTTTATTTAAAATATAAAGTATGACACCTTTAAGTCATTCTGTTATTAAACATGGATGTGGAAGGTACTAAAGAGACGGCTCAGAGATTAAGAGCACACACTGATCTCTCTGAGGACCCACATTCTCTTCCTAGCAGTGAAAACTGTGTGCTCACAATCAACTGTAACTCCAGAAAAAGGGACGCCAAGTCCCTCTTTTACCCTCAGAAGATACCTGTAATTATAAACACAAACTACACAAAGAAACACAGGAATAAAAATTAAAAAAAAAAAATCTTTAAGACAAAGGGTGTTGAGCTTGTGTCGTGGACATTAAAAAGTCTTCAGAAGCCTTCTTAAAGCATACCCAACAGTGATAAAGTGCACCCTGTGCCCTGTGCTCTATTTTCCAGTCCACAACTGCTTTCTCAGATGCCTGCTAGCCTCGCAGACAACCAGGTAAGATCCAGCCTCAAGCTCCCTTAAAGTACACCCAACAACTACTAACTGTACTCTGTCCCCTGTGCTCCATTTTCTTGCGCACAACTCTGCCTACTTTCCTGGATGCTTGCTGGCACTAGGAACACCAGGTAAGATCCTTTTAAACACTAGCCCACCAAGTCCCCTTTAAACACACCCAAGAGCCTAAAACTGAATCCCAGCCCCTGGACTCCAGCCACAACTCTACATGCTTTCCCAGAAGCCATTTTGGCATCAGGGAACATCATTCCACACTGGTAATGGAAACCCTCAAAGGAGATATCCTTCTGGACCTGAAGACTCTCCGGTCATCAGAACCCCAGACCATTCAGGCCTGAAGACAGAGAACAATCAGAAACAAAGTGGGAAAAACATCCCAAAACCCTCCATCTAATAAAGATGAACTCTGAAGTCAGCATCTAAACTGATAATTACTGCAAAACCCAGATGTTTGAAAGCCACCATAAAAACACAGTCAACAAGATCAAGGGCAACATGGCCTCACCAGAGCCCAGCTACCCTCCTACAGTAAGCCTTGTATATTCTAACTCAGCAGAAATACAAGAAAATTACCTTAAACCCAATTTTATGAAGATGATATAGGCCTTTACAGAGGAAATGAATGAATCTCTTAAAAATATAAGAAAATACAATCAAACAAGTTAGGAAATTAATAAAAGTGTTCAAGATGTGAAAACAAATAGAAGTAATAAAGAAAACACAAACTGAAGGAATCCTGGAGATGGAAAACCTAAGTAAGAAAACAGAAACCACAGACATAAACATTACCAAAAAAAATACAGGAGATGGACTAAAGAATCTCAGGATGTGGAAGATACAATAGAAGAAATTAAAACATCACTCAAAGAAACTATTAAATCTAAAAAGTTTCTGACACAAAGCATCCAGGAAATCTGGGACACCATGAAAAGATCAAAACTAAGAATAATAAGAATACAAGGAGAAGATTCCCAGCTCAAAGGTCCAAAAAACATTTTAACAAAATCATAGAAGATAATTTCCCTAATCTAAAGAAAGGAATACCTTTAAAACACCAAATATACTGGGCCAAAAGAGAAAATCCACACCCCACAACAAAATAATCAAAACATTAAATGTACAGAACAATTCAAGAATATTAAAAGCTGTAAAGAAAAAAGACCAAATAACATATAAAGGCAGACCTATTAGAATCACACCCACCTCCTAAACTGAATGACATGTGCAGATGTATTGCAGACTATAAGAGACCACAGATATCAACCCAGACTACTATACCCAGTATAACTTTCAATCACCATAAAGTAAATAAAAATTTCCTTGACAAAACCAAATTTAAACAACATCTATCCATAAATACAGCCCTACAGAAGATACTGGAAAAAAAAAAAAAAAAAAAAACTCCAACAAAATGACATTAACTACACCCAAGAAAATACAGGAAACAATTTCACACCAGCAAGTCCAAAAGAAGGGAAACATACACACATATAACATACATAAGCACGCACACATACGCACTTCTACCACCAATGTAAAATTAACAGGAATTAATAAGCATTAGTTGCTAATATATCTCAAAATTAATGGGTTTGACTTATCCCAAAAATGACACAGATGAAAAGAAAAGATGCAAAACCAACTCTATTATTCTGTTGCATACAAGCAACAACTCAACATCAAAAATAGACATTATATCAGTGTAAAGGGCTAGGAAGAGATATTCCAAGCAAATAGACCCAAGAAGCAAGCTGGACCCAAGTAGCCATTCTAGTCTCAAATAAATAGACTTTCAACCAAAATTAATCAAAAGAGATGAAGAACACATTATATTCATCAAAGGAAAAATCTACCAAGATGTCATCTCAGTTCTGATTTTCTATGTCTTAAATGCAATGACACCCACATTTGTAAAATAAACATTACTAAAGCTTAAATCACACATACGATGTCATGTGTAAATAGTAGAAAACTTCAACACCACACTCTCTGTAAAGAGCCTGAAGCAAACACCATTACAAGATGGCGCCAGCATCCGGTGTGTGAGATCGTAAACAACTGCCTATGCGCATGCGCTAAAGCTGAATTCGAGCCAAAGATTGGCTCATTTAGTGATGTAAGATGGCCTGATGGGCTGCATCCAATCAGGAACCAACACGTCACCATTTAGGGTATAAAAGGAGTGCCATTTTGGGGCTCTAGGTCTTCCTCTCATTACTGCTGAATAAACACTTGCTACAGAAGAATCCTGGTGTCTGTGTGCGTTCTTGCTGGCGAGACGACCACGCGGGTTGCAACAACTGTCACCAATGGAAATGACATGAGAAAAGTAGTAAACAGAGAAATAATGAAACTTATGCACATTATGAATCAAATGGACCCTAACATCAGAGACTGAGTAAATCAAAGAATCATTAGGTCTAACTTCCAAAGCCTGTGTTACACTAAATTGGAAAATCTAAACAAAATGAAGGATTTTCTTGTTAGATACCACTTACCAAAATTAAATCAAGATCTGGTAAACATTGTAAATAGACCTATAGCCCCTAAGGATGAAGCAGTCATTAAAACTCTTCCAACCAAGAAAAACCTAGGCCAGATGGTTTTAGTGAAGAATTCTGTCAGTCCTTCAAAGAAGAGCTAATACCAATACTGCTCAAATTATTCCATGAAATAGAAAGAGAAGAAACACTGCCCAATTCATTTTATGAGGCCACAGTCACCCTGATACCAATACCACGCAGATTCAACCAAGAATTTTGAACCCATTCCCTTATACTGATGCAAACAGAATAAAAGAACACATAAAACATCATCCACAATTTGATGATCAAGTAAGCTTCATCCCAGAAATGCAGAAATGGTTCAACATACAAAAATCTGTCAATGTAATTCACCATCTAAACACACTTAATATATATATATGTATACACACACACACACACACACACACACACACACACGATAGTCTCATTAGATGCTGAAAAAGCCTTTGACAGAATTCAGCACCCCTTCATGATAAAAGTCTTGGAGATATCAGGGATACAAAACAATATTTAAATACAACAAAGACAGTATACAGCAAGCCAAAGGCCAACATCAAATTAATGGAGAAAAACTTAAAGCAATTCCACTAAAATCAGAAAAAAAGAAATTAGGGAAACAATACACTTCATAACAGCCACAAATAATATAAAATATCTTGGTGTAACTCTAACCAAAAAATGAAATACCTATATGATGGGAACTTCACATGTTAGAAGAAAGAAATTAGAGAAAATATCAGAAGATGGAATGATCTTACATGCTCGTGGATTGGTAGGATTGACATAGCAAAAACATGGTCATCCTACAAAATGCAGTCTACACATTCAATGTAATTCTCATTAAAATTCAACACAATTCTTTATGGACTTCAAAAGAACAATCAACTTCACATGGAAAAAAACAAACCCAGGATAACTAAAACAATCCTGTACAATAAAAGAACTTCTGGATGTATCTCCATCCCTGATTCAATACTGTACTGCAGAACAATAATAATAAAAATCACAGGGTACTCTCATAAAAACAGACAGGTTAATCAATGGAGTTAAATGGAAGATCCAGGAGTAAAACCATATACCTGTGGACACTCAAATTTTAACAAAGAAACCAAAACTATACAATGGAAAAAATAAAGCATCTTCAAAAATTGATGTTGGTCTTACTGGATGTAGAAGAATGAAAAAAGATCCATATCTATCACCGTGCATAAAACTCAAGTCCAAGTGGATAAAAACTCTCAACATTAAACCAGATGCACTAAATCTAGAATAGAAAGTGGGGAAATATCTTGAATACATTGGCAAAGGAGTAAACTTCCTGAACCGAACATCAGTGGCTCAAGCTCAGGCATTAAGATCAACAATCTAGAAATGGAACCTCAGGAAACTGAAAGCTTCTGTAAGACAAAAGCCACTGTCAATATGATAAAATGGCAACCTATAGAATGAGAAAAGATCTTCACTAACACTATATCCAACAGAGGGCTAATATCCAAATATATAAAGATCTCAAAAATCAGACACCAACAAATCAAACAACCTAATTAAATTAAAAATAGGGTACAAAGCAAAACAGAATTCCTAACAGAAATCTCTAATGGTCGAGAAGCATTAAAGAAATGTTCGTCTTCACTAGTCATCAGAAAAATGCAAATCAAAACAACTCTGAGAGTCTATCTTACACCTTCCAGAATGACTAAAGTAAAATACTCAGTGGACAGCACATGCTGACGAGGATGTGGAGTAAGGAAAACACTTCTCCATTGCTTGTGGGAGTGCAAACTTGTACAACCATTTTTGAACTCATTGTGGCAGTTTTTCATATATTTGAGAATAGTTTTACGTCAAGAACAAGCTATACCACACCATGTGTGTCTTTCTGGGTCTAGGTTGTCTTATTCAGGATGATCTATTCTAATCCCATTCATTTGTCTGCAAATTTCATAATGTCATTCTTTTTAATGTCTTAGTTCTACTCATTGTACCACATTTTCTTTATCCATTCTTTGGTGAGGGACATCTGAGTTGTTTTCAGTTTCTGAACATTACAAATAAAACTGCTATGAACACAGCTGAAAAAATGTCCTTGATGTATGGTGGACCAGTTTTAGGCCTTTGAGTGGATGCACTTTCCTCCTCACAAGGCTACCTTCATTCTGAAGAGCGTCTTTACTTTCTTAATAAATCAGTTATTTTTACTTCTAAATATGCATACATTTAAAGCAGGAAGTAAATATTTGATGAAATATTAAAATATCAAACAGTTCAAAATAGCATAAAATTAAGTTCAGAAAAAAATATCTAGCTCTGCATTTCTTTACCTCAAGCTAAATACTTAAAATTATTTTTAAAAGGCTTATTTATTATTTATACAACCAGTCCACAAAGGAAGACAATGCACCCAGTCCTGATGAGACCTTTTAACTAGGGTCAGATGGAAGGGGAGGAGGACATCACCTATCATTGGACTGGGGGAAGGGCATAGAAGAAGAGGGAGGGAGGGTGGGATTGGGAGGGGATGGTGGACCATGTTACATCTGGGACACAAAGTGAATAAACTGTAAGTAATAAAAATAAAATAAAATTTTAAAAGATGAATAGATGGCGTTTATATTTTAAAATTACAAATGAAGATTAATTTTACAACAAAGTAGAGTGTATTTACTTCAGAGGAAGTGATACTTTTCCTTTTATGATATTTATATTGTTTATATTGCTTCTTTTCTGTACTATGTAGTTGTTGAACGATTATTGCTTTTCTTTAATTATCATCAAGTTTTTGCAGGAAGAATTCATAAAAGTTAAATTTTTTTTTTACATTATGAGGATCTGAAATTGGAGTTTTTCTTATACTTCATCCTTATGCTGACGTTTGTGAAGTGCTAAGCTTATAGTATTTTTAAACCTGTTTCTGTCATAATCTAGGTGCATTAATGCCAATGAGAATTAGAATCTCAGCTTTGTTTCTTTGAAAATATAATTACTTCAATTGTATCTAGCATCATGTCCACCTGATACATTTATGGAAATTTTGGTAGAATTAATGTAGCTGTAAAAATATTCAGACTTGGTTTGCATAACAACATTTTTTCCTAGTTTTTTTGTCTCTCTTTTTTTCTTTATTATTTTTTATATTAATTACAGTTTATTTACTTTGTATATCTGCTGTAGCCCCCTCCATCATTCCTCCTAATGCCATCCTCCCTCCCTCATCTCCTTCCTGTCCCTCTCTCAGTCCACTGATGAGGTATGTCCTCCTTCCCTTCCATCTGATCCTAGCTTATCAGGTCTCTTCAGGGCTGGTTACAATGTCCTCTTCTGTGGCCTAGCAAGGCTGCTCCTCCCTTGGGCAGGGGGGAGGTCAAAGAGCCAGCCATTGAGTTCATGTCTGAGACAGTCCCTGTTCTCCTAACTAGGGAAACCCACTTGGATACTGAACTGCCGTGGGCTATATCTGGGCAGGGGTTCTAGGTTATATCCATTCATAGTACTTGGTTGGAGAAACAGTCTCAGAAAAGACCCCTGGGCCCAGATATATTTGGTCCTTGTGGAGCTCCTGTCCTCTCCAGGTCATACTAATTCCCCCTTCTTTCATATGATTCCCTGCAGTCTGCCCAAAGTTTGGTTTTGAGTCGCAGCATCTGTTTTGATACAGTGTTAGGAAACTTTTTGAGGTTTGTGTGATCAACTTTCCATTTAGCTTGTTTGGAATTTAAAATAAGTATTTGAAGATATATTTACTTGTCAAAAATGATAGGCTACTTTATTTTTGTTATTATTTTTTACTTCATAGTTAGTTTCTTTTTAATTTCAAGGAGCTGAGGACTGGATTTGGAACTGATCAGATCTAAGACCTTGTTCTTCTATTTCTGTTTGTCTTTGATATTTTAAGATTCCTTTCTGACTCTATTTTTTGGAATTTTCTTGATTTTATTCCCATATTTTCTATTGTGACAATGTTTGTACTGTTTACATTTTTATTTTAAGAAATTTCTTTTGATTTTTTGCAAATAACTATTAAATATAAATATAATGTAAAATTATAGATTTTATATGTATACACATGTAAATGATAGCAATAAAATGCTGTGTGTTTTGCTCTTTCTATTCTGTATTCTTTTTTCTCATAGTTTTATTTTATTTCATCCTTCCTTTTGCTTTCATTTTGTCAAATACCTATTGTGTTTTGGATTCCAAATTACATATTAGTATTTTATTTATTGTTTGAGAATCTCTGATATATAATACATTTAGTTCAAATCTATCAATACTTTCTGATATCCAGCTCCTTCTATGTCCTTCTCTACTATTTTTTCTTTCTTGATTCATATATCACCCCCCCTTTTCAAACTACAGTGTCCCTGTCCCCTCCAAGTCTTTCTATCTCCTCCTTTTTTCATAAAATTCCATGCATTCTGCCTAAAGTTTGACTATGAGTCCCAGCCTCTGCTTGGATACCTAGATCAGTAAGAGTATTTCAGAGACCCTCTGTGGTAAGCTCCTGTCCTGTTTCCTGCTTCCCATATCTATTACATTAGCCCTTCTGAATGAGGATTGAGCATCTTCCCTAGGATCAATAGAGCCAATCAAAGAAACAAACAAACAACTGGGCCCAGGGAGCCCTGCTTAGACTGATACCCCAACTAAGGACCATGCATGAAGAAGACCTAAAATCCAAGGTCAGATTTAACCCATAGACTCAATCTCCAAGTGGGTTGCCTCATAAGGGGAACAAGGGCTGTCTCTGATATGAACCCAGCAGCTGGCTCTTTGATGACCTCTCCCTGGGGGATGCAGTCTTGCCAGTCCACAGAGGAAGAAAATGCAGCCAGTCCTGATGAGACCTGATAAGCTAGGGCTGGATAGAAGAGGAGGAGGACTTCCCCTATCAGTGGACTAGGGGAGGGACATAGGTGGAGAAGAGGGAGTGAGGGTGGGATTGGGAGGATATAAAGAAGGGGGCCACAGCTGGGATACAAAGTGAATAAATTGTAATAAATAATTAATTAAAAAATGAAAACAAACAAACAAAAAAAAACAAAGAAGACCCAAAATAAAAGAAATAAACAGGGTTTACTTGGCACTTCTGCTAACTCTTTGGGGTCAAAGTCATCCCTGGGAACATGGGCTGCACATCAGGGACTACTACTGAGGAAAACTGGCTCTCCATCTTCCAGAAGTTATCAGTTGTCAGTAGTTCCTCAGCTAGGGGGGAGAGATCCCTCAGAATTAAAATCAGAGGTACACCACTGCTGCGTATATACCCAAAGACTATATCTTATTAAAGAGATTCTTGCTTATTCCTGTTCATTGCTTCTCTATTCACAATAGTCAGAGAAATGTAAATGTCCTAAATGTCCATCAACGTGGGAATGGATAATGAAAATAAGGTACACATAAACAGTGGAACCATATTCAACTATAAAGAAAATGAAGTTACAGAATTTGGATATAAATAGATGGAACTAGAAATAATTCTAAGTGAGATAACCCAGAAAGACAAAAGCTTTCTCATAAATGGGCCTCATCTTTGAATCTTAAGCTTGTAGATGAAACTTGAAATGTCCATGGAAGCCAGGAAACTAGAAAGCGGTCATGTGGTACTTCAAGACAGGGTGATGTCAAGGCAGGGGGATGTTACAGTGAAGGCACAGTAAAAACACAGGTAGCATACAGGGGAAAAGAGAAATACTGGAGTAAGAGGATATAACTAATGAGAATAACTAATGAATAACTAATGAGAAAGACATTTGAAGAAGCATTCACATTTAAAAATAGCTAATTTGGCTCATATCAGAAGCTGGTCTCTTCTTCCCACATTCACAAAAGTTAAGAAGATTTTTTAAATTTCTTTAATACTCACTTACCTTCAGTTACTAGACAATTTACTTGAAACTCCATTTGTGTGGACTAGCGCTGAAAGTCTCTCTTAGGCTGTCTGGCTACATGGTACAGATCTGTATTCTATAATGTGCTGGGTTTGCTCAGGAGCATTGGGAGTATAAAAGGCCAGCTCCTCTGTATCTCTAACTTAACAGCGTACACTGTTGTTTTTACCTTTGCCAGAGAGAGACTCTCCGGTGACTTACACTACACACAGGGACATGAAGCAGTGCTAGCCAGACACACCCTGCAATCAGTAGACCGTGGGGCAAGATGAACTTCTGCAACAGTTTCTCCAGAGTCGCTGATCTGGCTTTCCCACCCCCATGTATTCTGCAAGCAAACTATTTTCGCTCAGTCCCCCTTCAAGTGTCTCCTATCTTAATTCTAATTGCATTTCCGCATCGTTGCACCTAGTTTACCCTTCCACAAATCCATGTACACCCTTAAGGCAAATCCATTGCACCCAGTTCATTCTCTCCATTGTCATGTATTTAGGACCTTTCCCATCTTCCTAATATTTTCAGCATTGTGAAATAATAAAGTGAAATAATCACTTTATTATTTCATCTGAAACTAATAATTTGTTTCCTATTTATTTATTTATATTTGTTTTTCAAGGCAGGGTTTCTCACTACATCCCTCCCTCTACTAGGACATGCTCTGTAGGCCAGGCTGGCCTTGAACTCAGTGATCTGCCTGCCTCTGCTTCCATAGTGCGGGGTTAAAGACAAGCACTACCATGCTATGACAGACTAACTTAGTTATTTCTAGTAGAGGATGAAATTAATATTTTGAAAACAGTTCTTTGGTAAGAAAAAGGTTTGTTTTGTTTTGTTATTGTTGTTCTGTTTTGTTTCTGTTTAAGGAGGTGAGATCGCAATCACACAGAATCACAATCACACAGAGCTGTTTGTCATCCACCAGGTCAGTCCTGAACTTATGGGTGCCAGCCTGTTTCAGTTCTCCAAGTCATAACCAAGAAAAACATTTCCTATTAATGAAGAGGGTGGGATAGATAACTTGGCATGATTAGGATTGTTTTAAATAATAATAAGTTTGGTATTCTACTAAAACTCTGTACTTTTGAGATATGGTGAAAGAAGTTTCTCCATGAGATTTCTGCTTAGATTGGAAATGCAATGAGAAAACCTGCTTGACAGTATTTCAACATTCTGAGCTCCCGCTCTGCTTATTATCTGAAAGCACTGAGGGATCAACAGAAAAAAAAATAGTGAAAATGGAATTTTGATCTAACTTTTTTGAAGTTCTAACAGGTTGTGACTCCAGGCAAAATTGGAGAATGGGTTGAAAAGTGTTTTTCGCATATGTGCTTAACTCTTATGGATCCACTTGAAAAAATAAGTAACAGAAACCAATTAAGTTGCATAACTATTTTTCTATCTTTAACCTTAAATTTTTAATGAAAATACTAAAAAGCAAATGTTTATTCTGCCAAAACAAACCTTTTTAAATTTAATTTTATTTAAATACTTATCACAATTTATTCACTTGTATCCCTGCTGCAGCCCCCTCCCTTGTCCCTCCAAATCCCACCCACTAGCTCTTCTCCCACTATGCCCTTTCCCCAGTCCCCTGATAGGGGAGGATCTCCTCCCTTTCTATCTTACCATACATAGCTTATCAGGTCTCATCAAGACTGGCTACATCACCTTCCCCTGTGGCCTGGCAAGGCTGCACCCCAAAGGGAGAAGTGATCAGAGAGCCTGACACTGAGTTCATGTCAGAGACAGCCCCTGTACCCATTATAGGGCACCCTTTCTGGAAACTGAGCAACCAATGGGCTTTCTTTGAGCAGGGGGTCTAGGTCCTCTCCATGCATGGTCTTTAGTTGGACTATTGGTCTCTTCAGGCCTCTCTGGGCCCAGGTATTTTAGTTTTGTTGTTCTCCAAGTCTTTCTATCTCCCTTCTTCCATAAAGATTCTGGCATTCTGCCCAAAGTTTGGCTATGAGTTTCAGTATCTTCTTCAATAAGCTGGTGGGTAGAGTCTTTCATAGGTCCTCTGTGGAAGGCTCCTATATTAATAATATAGTGTACCAAATATTTTTAAAATAAATCACCTTTTAAAGTTTGATGTATTTCTCTGAAATCAGACCTCTGGACTTAGTTCATTTTGATTTCACAAAAGTCAAGTTTTATACAGGTAAAGTTAGTGTTACACCATTGTCATTGGATGTCAGGGAGCTCTTAGACATATAACCTAACTTATTATAACCACTTCACAACAAATTGATATGCAATGATTGTTCTGGTATTTGTATCACTTGTTAAAACACAACACACACAAAATGTCAAATTGCCTTTCATCCTGAAAGAAAAATTGACCCAGGAAAAAAAAATCTAATGAAAAGCCTTGGCGACAATCTTAAAAGAAGCAGAGAATCAGGGCCAGCTTCGTTTTCACGGTGTTCACAGCTGCTGCACATCTGATAGAAACATAGATACCACATGCTGTCCTAGTTGAGATGGACTTTCAACTACTCTATGACATTTGTATGTGGACATCTACTTGTGTTACCAATTTTCGTAACGTATTTTTATTTAATTTTTAAAGAGATACGCTGTATTTTTTAATTTTAAGGACTGCAGGCCACTGAGATGGGTCAGTGTGGAAAGTCGTTTGCTGAACAAGCCTAGACAGCTGGGTTCAATCTCCAGATTCTACTGAAAGGTGAAAAGAAAGAACACCTTCCGCAAAGTTGACTTCTGAATTCCACATGTACACCATCACGTGCTCATTTGCACACAACACACATCATGCTCCCTCATAAAACAATAATAAAACTGTGTGAACAGAAATTATTCCTATAGCTTAAATACCTCATGAGACAAAGAAATTTTGTATTCAGGAAAAAAAATCCAAACTGGTGTCAAAACAAGGCTTCACACAGAGGTGCCCTGGCCATTCAATTTTCACTATGGCTTCAGCTGTTGTGAGTAAGTGACTATGTATCTGAAATTCAATTTATTCTTCCTGTGTTGATCTTGTTAAAAAAATTCATTTTAAAAGCAGTCTGACTTGATGAGTGTGCTTCTGTGAGGCCACTAGGAAGCAAAATGTCTTGTTTCTCTCCAGTTGAGATGTACCATATTTTAGAGTACAGGTTTCATGAGCAGACATAATTGTTAACCTCACGTAATCTAGCAGATATAAAAATAATAGAAAAAAATGTCTGAAGAATATTGCTGCACACAGGGTAAGAATTTAGGAAAGGATAGGAATTATATTCACATTATATTTTCTCGTTTATTTATTATGCTTAAATATGAACCTATAAATCTTAAGGATAATGGACCTAAGACATACCTTAATAAGTTCAGGTAGTCTCAGGTTGTTTCTAAATCAACTATGACATGTCAATGGTATGCCTCTTAAAAAGAGGAAGGTTACATGGGGTAATGATTCTCTAACCTCTTTATAATTGAAGACATTTTAGAGAGCTTTTAAATACATATTCACTAAATTCTTGGAAAGAGATAATGGCCCGAAACCTAGACTACAGTTGCCCTGTCAGAGTCTGTTTGATATAACTGTTTAGAAGTTCTAGACTTGGTTGAAGTATAGCTTCTGAAGGAAGCCTTAGAAGGGAGTTCCAGTTAACTTTGATGCATTGTTTTTGTTGTTGTTATTGTTTTTTTTTTAATTTATTCATTTTATATTCTGATTGTATTTCTCTCCCTCATCTCTTCCTGGTCCCACTCTCCCTCTCTCTTCCCCCTAGTCCACTGAAGGGGCGAGTCCTCCTCTCCTGCCACTTGACCCTAGCATGGAATTCTTAACTACTTATAAAAGAATGAAAGTAAAATAGTAATAGTTACATGAAGTCATATGCTGAAAAAAAATAAAAACATGCAAGATACCAGTAGACCATGGCCTACCACATCAACTAAGCTGGGCTCACAGGAGCTCACTGAGATGGGAGTGGCACACATGGCACCAGCCCTCTGTGTATGTGTTATGGCTACTGGTTTGGTGGGTTTTTTTTGGACCCTTAACAGTGTGTGTGGGTGTGTCTCTGGCTTTTGCCTGCTCTTGAAACTGTTTTCCTCCTATTGTGTTGCCTTGTCCAGCCTTGGTTAAGAGTATTTTTACCTTGTTTTATTTTATCTTGTTTTGTTCTTGGCTGTCATCTCTGGAGGTCTTCTCTTTTCTGAAGAAGAAATGAAGAAGGAATAAATCAGGGAGAGTGGAGGGTGGAACTTTGAGTTGTAGAAGGGGCCTGCAGAGACTGATAATCCAACTAAGGACCATGCATGGAGAGGACATAGACCCCTGTTCAAAATAAGGCTATTGGCTGTTCAGTTTCCAAGTGTGTTCCCAAATAAAGGGTACAAGGGCTGTCTCTGACATAAACTCAATGACTGCCTCTTTGCTCATCTCCCCTTGGGGGGGTGTAGATATTTGAGCTAGCCTTCATGAGACCTGATAAACTAGGGTCTAATAGAAGGAGAGGAGTTCCTCTCCTATGAGGGGACTAGGGAGAGACTAAAAGATGAGGGAGGGGGCTGCAGTGAATAAATTATAATAAATAAATATGTAAATTAAATTAAATTAAATTAAATTAAAAAATAATAAAGAAAAGCAAAAAGAAAAAGAAAAAAGGAAAGGAAAAGAAAAAAAGGAAAGAACTGAAATTGTAACTCTATTGGCAAATCGTAGAGAAAAAATTGAATCTGAGAGTTTTTAGAGCTCAGGTTTTGTAAATAAAACCCGTATGTATTATTATACTTGTATATGTACATATAGATAGATGTGCTTGCGATTTTACATTATAAATTAGTAAAAATAAAATCATCTTTCTTAACAAATAGAGAATGTTGTTCTCTAGTTCCATGGGCTAACATATTTTACAGAGGTCACAATCCTTATGACTGGATATGAGGATTACTTTCTTCTGTCTGGAAACTAAGGTATAATCAGTAAAAATAAATAAAGAAAGAAAGAAAGAAAGAAAGAAAGAAAGAAAGAAAGAAAGAAAGAAAGAAAGAAAGAAAGAAAGAAATGACTTTAAAATATTTTAAATCTCTGGATCAAAAGACAACATATTCAGAAGAAAAGGCAATTTAATACACAGAAAATATTTGAAAAATATGTGATAAGGGATTTTCAGGTATAAATTTTCAGGTATAAATATACAGAATCCCTAAAACTTAATAGCCCCAAACCCAAACCAAAATCTGAGCAATCTTTTCTAATAGATGGAAAACAGAGATGCTCATTTCAGATCTGATCTCTTGGCAGATAAAAGGGCTTTACAATATTTGGATTTGTAATTCTCCAAAAAAATACAGAAACAATTTATGCAAAAGAATTGTAAAATTATAAAACAATTGTGAAACAAATAGAAATTTGAGAATAAACCAGGGCATATGTCAAATTGTCAAATTTGTGGTACTTATTAAGATGTATAACTAATATCTTCGATTCCTGATTTCAAACAATGTATATAATGTGTTTTGAATAACGCAGAATAATAAAATAATAATATTATTATAAAAAATTTTTGAAAGTAGACATAACAATTTTTAATACACAAACATAAAATAAACCCACAGAAACATATAAATTGTTAGTGAGTTAAAACTCATAACTACAATAAAACTCTGCTCCTTCCATTAAGATAGCCTTTATAGAAATGTATAAATATTTTTTAACAAAAGGGGACTTTGGAAACTTTCTCATCATTCAATGAGTTTGTAAAATGACTTGGTGGCTGTGGAGACTGGTAATTCCTCAATAAACTGAAACTACAATTAGCCCACTACCCAGAAGTTCAACTGCTCAAATAACTATTGTCTTTTAAATGAAAATGAATTTCGGGTACACATTTAGACACTTATTTTTACAACAGCATCCTTTGTAGAAACCTCATCAAAGAAGCAGCCTTAGCAACTATGGTTGGGTTCCCTGCAGGCAGTATTTAGTGAATACAGATGATATTATTTATTCTTTAAATTGAGTATGACTTTTTTTTTTTAATGATACTTTTTGTATTTCTTTTTTTTTTATTTTTCTTTTTAGTTACAATTTGTTTACTCTGTGTCCCAGCTGTATCCCGCTCCCTCATTCTCTCCCTGTCCCCAACTCTCTCCCTGGTCTCCTCCCTGCCCCTTTCCAAGTCCACTGATAGGGGAGGACCTCCTCCCCTTTCATTTGAGCCTGTTTTATCAGGTATCTTCAAGGCTGGCTGCAAAGTCCTCCTCTGTGGCCTAACAGGACTGCTCCTCCCCTGGGGGAGGGGGAGGTTAAAGAGCCTGCCTTTGAGATCCTGTTAGAAATAGTCCGTGTTCCCCTTACTTTGGAAAACTACTTGGTTACTGAGCTACCACGGGCCACATCCGAGCAGAAGTTCTATGTTATATCCATAGATGGTCCTTGGTTGAGTGTCAGTCTCAGAAAAGACCCTGTGCCCGGATATATTTGGTCCTTGTAGAGCTCCTATCCTTTCCATATCATACTAACTCCCCTTCTTTCATATGATTCCCTGCACTCTGCCATGGTTTGGTTATGAGTCTTAGTGTCTGCTTTGAAACACTGCTAGGTAGAGTCTTTCAGATGCCTTTTGCGGTAGACTCCTGTCATACGTTCAATGCACATCCCATTTGTCTTTCTTTTAAATGGCTTTTAGTCTCTGTATGACTATACCTAATCCCATTGAGTTCTACATCTGGAAAACATAAAATTGAAATTATAACATGCTACATGTTTTATTATGATAAAAACTGAGAGCTCTGCATGTTAGTGAATGCTGATAATTTGATGTGGAGGCTGTTTGATTTGAAAGGCAGTTTGACTGTATGGTGAGTACTTAGCCAGCCAAGATTGTACAACAAGGCTCTGAATTTAGAAAGCAAAACCCAATCCCAAACCAAACAGCTTTTAAAATAATAAATGTTGGAAAACAGAATCATGTATATTAAAAATGTTTCTAAGTATCATCAGAGAAATAGAATATGGCCAATGTATTTGTTTCTACCAAATTGTATGAGTGATCTGTGGGCACATAGCCAGGAAATTCTCTGCACACTACACATTCGAAATCTGTAATTAGAACTTTAAAAAGAAATAGTAGATTGATCTGAAGATGGAATATGATGTGTACAGGGAAGAAATAAAAGAAGAAGGTACAGCTGATGGAAATGAAATAAAGCTTATGTTAGTCTTCATGGAGTCTGATAGATTGGAGCCAAGAAAGTATTTTGAGCAGAGGAATTAGATGAGCTACTGTTGTGAGTCAATGGGTGACCTGAAGTGGCTAAGTGAGCATGCTCATCTAAGCAAACCACACTATGGTTAGTATATGTTATAGTCCAATCTTTGCACAGTGTCTTTGGAAACATTTTGGTCACAGTGATGGATGCTGAAGGACTAAGTTTGTACAATTGGCTGAAATAGTAAATTGTGAATTATCCAGTTTGCTAAGTTCAAATATCAACTTTTATTCATCAGCTGTCATATTTTTAGATTTTACTTTTTATACAGACATTTGTCTTTTATAAATGAAATTAATAACAAAATCTACTTGTAATGGGTGGAATGGTTCAATCCAAGCCCCTAGAACTTATGAATATTACATTTTCAAAAAATGTTTGGACATACGAGATTTTTCATAAATTATATGTCTTTAATTAAATTAAATGGCAAGTGTCCTTCTAGGAAAAAAAAAGCCTAGTAGTATTTTATCTGAGAAAGAATAAGAGTGGCGTGACAGAGTGATGATAAAGGTGCACAGAATTAGCTCTGAGAATATTTTGAGGGCACATAGTCTTGCTTACATTTTGGTTTGGGAATTCTGGCTTGCAAAACTGAATAGAGAAATATTTACTATTCTTCACCCTTGTATGCGTTATTGCTGATTTATTATAGTACTTACTGATGCTGTTTTTCACATAGAGCCCAACAGAAAAGTTAAGAATGATACTGCTATTGAAAGTGTTTCAAGGGCTTGGGGTTTAGTCAATAGATGCCTATTGGGTAAGTATAGACAACTGCATTTGACCCTGAGAATACTCACTCATATGAAACCCGAGGCATGGTGGTTGGTTGTGACCCCATTGGCAGAGAAGAAAGATAGGCAAATTCATGGAACTCAATGAACAGCCAGCCTAGACTACCCAGGAATCTGCAGTTCAGTAAGAGACCCTATTTCAAAACAGCAAGGAAATGGGACCCTCTGATTGACAACAGGCATCCATATATGCCCACACATATATGTACACAGCATTCATTAGAATAAACACACGCAAACACACATACACACCACACACATAAACATTTTAGTACATGATGAGGAAGTCATTTATTCTTCTTACAATAGCACATTTCACTCATAGTTTGGATTTAAGATCTGGTTCTTCTTAACAATAATACAGCATATGTGTATCATGTGTATAGATACATGATTTATAATGTGGCAAGCATTTTCAAAGTCCAGAGAACAACCTAATATGCTAAAAATATTGTACAGGATAAATACATGTTCTTGCCATCATAAACTTCTGTTGATAACAGATGCAAAGATTTGTACTAGTTTATTTCAAATTTAGTAATTTTAATAATAGAGGCAGACAAGTTGAGAGAGGAAAGGAAAAATTTGATCCAACATAAGTGGAGGAGAAGATAAAGACAAAGCCTTATGTATAAATAAAAGATCTTCTCAGTTGTAGCCCATGGCATATCAGTCTCCAAGTGGGTTCCCTAGAAATTGAAACAGGGACTGTTTCTGACATGAACTCAGTGGCTGGCTCTTTGAGCACCTCCCCATGAATGGGATGCAAGCTTGTCAGGCCACAGAGAAAGATGATGCAGCCAGTCCTGATGAGACCTGGTAAACTAGGGTCAGATGGAAGGAAAGGAGGACCTCCCCTATCAGTGGATGGGGGAAGGAGCAAGGGAGGAGAAAAGGGAGGGACAATGGGATTGGGAGGGGACCAGGAATACAGCCAGGATACACAATGAATAAATTGTAATAAATTATAAATAAAAATAATAAAAGATCTTATCTAAACAAAAGTAATACTTTGTCCTTGACAAGTTATTCATTGGAATGAGTGTCAAAAGGCCTTTGGAGAAGCTACCATGAATAAGATTTTTTACAGCATTGATTTTTTTTTTTATTCTCACTTTACTAGCTAGCTATTCTATTCTAGGAGTATGTGTAAAATATTGACTCTGTTCCAAAAAAAATCCTAATTGCAGTTTTGGATCCATCCATATGTTTGGCACTAGTCCTTTGAATATTTTCAGTGTTCAAGATCCTATAAACACCAAACACATGAATATTTGAGGAAGTATTGACTTTCTAGATAAGGATCATGAACGTATTTTCTACTGTGAAATAGTCTATCCACTCAAGATTATGTATTTAGTCCTACTATGTGTTTGCCACTGTCATGTTAAAATATGACTTCCAGAATATACTATAATGAATAAATTAATTATTTTATTTTGCTGGGTAAATATTATATTCTTTTGTTAAGTATTAAGATTATAGCATCTAAATTTTAGATAAATTTTTAAAAATTATATATAGAATATTGAAATTTATATCCTATATTTCTCAATTTAATAAAACACAGTTTAGACAGACAATAAGAAAGAAATGAAATATGCTACTGAACAATATTTTTTCCTACATAAATAGAGACAGGAGCTGGATGCCTGATACAGTATAGGGAGGGACTGGAGGAGTTCATTTTGAGCAATTCCTTCTTATGCTGTAATTGTTATGGAAATGTAAAGTGAGGAGTCAAACTGAAATACTGAATCACATTGGAGTGGATAATGAATCTACAAAGGTAAAAACAGTGACCATATGTGTACCAGTCATGGCTTCTCGGTAAACAGAACCAGTAGGAGGCAGAATATATAGAGGTGGATTTGTTATGATAAATTGGATCAATGGGTATGAAAGTAAACACTGCAGATGCTGTCTTGCACAAGCCAAGTCGAGAGCTGACAGTGCAACTCACCTCTAACCCAGGAAACCTGCAAATCAGTGAAGCCAATGATGTGAGTCACAGTAAGAGTCCAAAGACCTGGGGACCAGGGCTTCAAGAACTGAGATGGAAGTCCACCTAGTCCTTCCTTGTGTTCTATCAGAGTGGTTGATGAGTTTTGGAGTAGCCACTGGCACTTGTGACATCATTCTTTCTCATTCAATTCATTGACAGATATGACACTTTCAGAAAGTTTCTGAGAGATAACCACTGTGATAAAAATTATGTTTCATCAAACATCAAGACTTCAAATTAATAGTAAAATTACCATTGCAGACCTATCAAGAAAGCTACCCTCAAATATTAAATAAAAACATACATGGCATAAGGGCTTTCTGCAAATGGTTTATAATACACAGAAATAAAAATCAATGTAAAGAAGCCAAATCTCACCAGCAGGTGAGACAAAACTATAAAATCAACATAACTAAAATTACATACCCTAATAGGATGTTCTTAAGGTAATGAATACCTGACTCCTATCTGCAAAGTTCCATGAGAACAAATTACAAAAACTTAAATATTTTGAAACAAAACATTAAAATATAAAGATGCTAGATAATTTGGTGTAAATTTTTAAGTGTTAATCTTCAAGAGGGAGAATATCCTAATTATGTTTGCAAGCCTATGAATCATAAGTAAGTATATATAAGTACATCAAAACTTAAAACTTACTTATTTTTCAAATGGCCAAATCTATCAAAATTAAAGTTACTATTAATGATGAAAACTTAAAAGTTATAAATGGGGATTCCACTACTCACTCATTGGCACAGTCCAAGCAGAAATGCCTAACAATCCATACAGCAGATTAGAACCCGTTAGAACTCTGGTACAATGTAAATGAAGTGTTAACTCTGTACACCCTCTTGGATATATTGGTGCTATTCCAGACTTTTAAACAGACATATGATTTTGTAGCAGTATTCCCCTCTGAAGCAGATGCAAAAGTGAGACCTAGAACATATCCAAACTAGGACACCAGACGAAAGGAAACTAAGTGTACATAAATCAAAATGTTTAATACAGTATTATTGTTAATAGTATGAACCTGTGAGTTTATTGTTGCTATTTACATATGCGTGGGTGAAGTCATACTTACAAAAGCACAAACATGTCAAAGGCAGTTGCATCAACTGAAACACTCAGCCCACACTGGGTTACAGTTTCCCAAAAGCTGCTCCTGGAGCTCACTCTCCAACTTGCAGGGTCTCTTTTCCCCAGAAATTCTTACTGCTTTAATACTATTCGATGGGGTCTCTGTGAATCTTTCTGAGCCTCCTAAACATGCGTTTTACTTGTCTCCTGAGTCTTCTGAGTCTTACATCGATGAAGATCCTCATTCTCGAGGAAATGCTAAGACACGAGAAATGGGTATGAGTGAGTTATAACATCATGCAGTTGCACTGGTGTAAATTCATGAACTCAGTACTAAGCAGACAATCCAAGCATGGCAGCATGTGACTTAGGAACACTGCAAAGGTGAAAGCCACCCTGGCTGATGTAATGGGTGACACTGTATAAATTAAATCAAATTAAAATTCTTTTAAAATAGGAATCCAAGCTCAGAGAAATGCAAGTTGCAATGATTAGTGTATTTAATTTGGTAACAGCACTCTGTCTAAGTAGAGAAACTGGGACATGAAAATCATTTCCCTTGTGATTGCCACATTCTATTACTTGGCCTGAGTATTGCTTACAAAGGTACATTTGCTTTTGCTTTCTTTTTTATTAAAATATTGTTTTTTATTTTAATTTTTATTAATTACACTTTATTCACTTTGTATCCCCCCATAAGCCCCTTCCTCCTCCCCTCCCAATCCCACATTCCCTCCCACTTCTCCACTCATGCCCCTCCCCAAGTCCACTGATAAGGGAGGCCTTCCTCTCCTTCCTTCTGATCCTAGTCTATCAGATCTCGTCAGGAGTGGCAGCATTGTCTTCCTCTGTGGCCTGGTAAGGCTGCTCCCCTCAAAAGGGGAGGTGATCAAAGAGCAGGCCAATCAGTTCATGGCAGAGGCAGTCCTTGTTCTCATTACTATGGAACCCACTTGGACACTAAACTGCCATGAGCTACATCTGTGCAGGGGTTCTAGGTTATCTCCATGCATGGTCATTGTTTGAAGTATCAGTCTCAGAAAAATCCCCAGTGCCCAGATTTTTTGGTTTTTTTACTCTCCTTGTGGAGCTCCTGTTCCCTCCAGGTTGTTATTCTTGAAGAGTAAATCCAATTTAGTAATTGGACAAAGAGTTAAAGGGAGTCTACATAGGTTCCGTGGAGTTGGACTTTTAAAATTTATTTTTAAGTTAATTAAAAGTCAATTACAGTCAGGCATGGTAGCACAAGCCTCTAATCTCAGCACCATGGGAGGCAGAGGCAAGTGGATCTCTGTGAGTTTCAGGTCAGCCTGTTCTACAAAGTGAGTCCAGTCAAGGCTACAAACAAACTCTAGCCCAACAAACAAACAAACAAATAAACAGAAAAGGTTAATTACTTAATTCTTAGACTGGTGTATAAAATGAGCCTCATCATCTTTGCTTACCTATACAAGGCATACACAAGACTGAGTCATCAGCCTTCTACCACATATGGGGGAGGGGAGCAGGAAGTTCCCCCTAGTTAAGGCTCCATTGGCAGCAGATGGCTACTGAAAGATTAGAGTTAATTCCTGGGGCTGGGGCAGAATCACAAGACCACATTCCTTTCAGAGCAGAGGGCTAGCCCTGAGGCTAGGGCAGAGTCCCACATTACTTCGGATAATGGGCCAGCAGCAGTCCCCACCCAGATAAACCTCAGGGTATGACTGGAGTCACATGGCCCCTAAGAACTAGAGGTCAGATGTCTCCCAGGTAGCTAGGCCCGACTGTTAGCAGTCTTGGCGCCTAAAAATAGACCAATCACTTTAAAGGTCAGCTTCCCTAGAGACCACCCTGCTTGCGTTTTGTTCTTCTTACCCAATCCTGTAATGCCAAGGCTTGTACTACCCCACTGGCGTTTTTGTTCCTTTAAAAACCTTGATCTCCCAGAGCCGGAGGTCGCTTGCCCAAATGTCTTTGTAAAGGCCAGCCACCCGGGCTCGAGCTTGTAATAAAAAGACCCTCATGTGTTTTGCAATGGAGTCGATTCCTCCACATCTTTTGGGGGCTCACGAACTGGGTGTAACAGCTACTAAGGCAGAGGATCGTTTTTCTTCAGCCATATAGCTAAAGGCCCTGCAAGCAACCCCACTCCCAAGTTCATGCAAGCAATCATAATCTCATTTAGTCATTGAAAAATATTATTAAGTAGTTGAATATCCACATGTTTGGGAGAAAATTGTCAATTAATGAAATAAACTATTCTGGGAATTCAGTATAGATTGAAAGACCAAAAGATTAAAAATCAGTGGCTATTATTTCAAAGTTTAAAGCACAGGCCTGAACTAAGGCTAGCTGGGTGGAGAAATGTCCTGCCACCTTAGGGGAAGGGCTAGCTTGAATGCCCTGAGGGAAAGAACTGGCCTTACTGCATTCTTTCTCCACCCACTAGAGATACAGTTGCTAGGAAACTGGCCCATCCCCCTAGGGAGGGACACCAGATCATTAACAGTTTGGGGACCTTCCTATAGGCAATCAATTAAAAATGCAGAATCCTTTTTGTGTTTCAACCAATAGATGTTGCCAGGCAGGAATCCCCTACTTTGGGCATGCTGGGAAGGATCAGAATCTTTAAACCACCCAACTAACCTGAGCACAGTACTCTCAGCAATCACTTCTTCAGAAGTTGGGGTGTGAGCTCAAGCTGCAGCCTCTAATAATTTGTAATAAAAAGATCCTCAGGTGTTTTGCAATGGACTCGACTCCTGGGGGTGGTGATTTGTGGTATCACAATTAGGACATAACAAGATAAATTCACAAATATTAGTCTTTCAGAAAGAACCTTTCCTAAAGCTGGGCTCCCTTTTCTGACCTCAGTGAATGGGGTTGATTAAGTCTTGCTGCTACTTTAGATACCAGGGCTGGTTAGTACCAAGGTGGGGCCTTTACTTTTCTTCAAACAAGGGGAGGGGCAAATGGGGAGAGAAGGATTGGAGGCTGAGCTTGAGAGAAGAGGAGGGAGGGGTTGTGACCAGGCTGTAAAGAGATTAAGTAAATAAATTAATGAAAAAAAAAAAGAACCATAGAAATCTTATTTAGAATTATTAGACCAGGGTAGTCAGAATGTAAAAATTAATCACTGATCATAGGCACTTCGGCATTATTTTGTCACTTTAACTTTGGTGTTTATTTCTTTTTTCTTTCTTTATTATTTTTATTAATTAGCTTTTCTTTTACTATATTTTAATGTTTTCAAATCTTTTATTAATGGAACAATATATCAGACTAATCTTAATATGGTAAACAAAGATGGAAACTCATACATATTTGTTAATGATTTTTTAATTAATATAATTTTAATTTAATTTTATTTTTTATTAGTTACAGTCTATTTACTTTGTATCCCAGCTTTAGCCCCATCCCCTCCGAATCCCACGCTCCCTCCTTCTTCATCTCCTATGTCCCTCCCCCAGTCCAATGATAGGATTGGTCCTCCTCACCTTCCATCTGACCCTTGCTGTCAGGTCTCATCAGGACTGGCTTCTTTGTCTTCCTCTGTGGACTGGTAAGGTTGCTCCTCCCTCAGCTAGAGGAGATCAAAGAGCCAGCCACTAAGTTCATGTCAGAGACAGTCCCTGTTCCTATTATTGGGAAACCCTCTTAGACACTGAACTGTCATGGACTACATCTGTGCAGGGGTTCTAGGTAATAACCATGCATGGTCTTTGTTTGGAGAATCAGTCTCAGAAAAGACCCCTGTGCCCAGATTTTTTAGTTTTATTGCTCTCCTTGTGGAGCTCCTGTTCCCTTCAGGTCTTTCTATCTCCCTCTTCTTATTATTAAAAAAATAATAATAAAGTTGCTACAAACATGGTTAAGCAGATGTCCTTGTATATTTGAGCATCTTTTGGATATATGCCTAGGAGTCGTATGGCTCAATATTGAGAAAGCACTATTCCTAATTGTCTGAGAAAGTGCCAGATTGATTTCCCTTCAATAATTAAAAAATAAATACATAAACATAAAAAAAAATAGTGAGGCAAAGTGCCTCGCATCCAAAACAAAACAAAACAAAACAAAAGCCATAAAGTATCTTGGTATAACTGTAACCAAACAAGTGAAAGACCTGTATGAAAAAACCTTTAAGTGTCTGAAGAAAGAAACTGAAGAAGACATCAGAAGTTGGAAAGTTCTCCCATGCTCATGCCTCAGTAAGGTTAACATGGCAATATTAACAAAAGCAACAGAGATCCAATGCAATTCTATCAAAATACCAACACAATTATTACTGACCTTGAAAGAAAAATTCTCAACTTCATATAGAAAAACAAAAGACCCAGAATAGGTAAAACAACCATTTACAATAAAAGATCTTCTGGAGGTATCCTCATCCTTGATCTCAAGCTGGACTATATAGCAACAGTAATAAAACTGCATAGTACTGGGATAAAAACAGACTGGAAAATCAAGGCAATAGAATTGAAGACCCTGAAATAAACCCACAAACCTACAAACACCTGATCTTTTGACAAAGATGCCAAAACCATACAATGGGAAAAAGCATCCTCAACAAATGGTGCTGGTCTAATTGGATTTTGACATTTAGAAAATGCAAATAGATCCATACTTATCATCCTGCACAAAAGTAAAGTCCAAGTGGATCGAAGACATCAACATAAAATCAGAC
Source organism: Psammomys obesus (assembly GCF_907164565.1). NCBI lineage: Eukaryota > Metazoa > Chordata > Mammalia > Rodentia > Muridae > Psammomys > Psammomys obesus. The sequence continues at coordinate 20,278,286 of NW_026596057.1, read as the reverse complement.
ATACTAAATCAGTTAGAAGAAAAAGTGGGGAAAAAAGCCGAACTCATTGGAAGACAACTTCCTGACCAGAACACCAACAATTCAAGCTCTAATATAAACAATTAATAAATGGAACCTCAAGAAACTGAAAAGCTTCTGTAAAGCAAAGTACACTGTCAACAGAGCAGAACATCAGCCTACAGATTAGGGAAAGGATCTTCACCAACCCTACATACTATAGAGGGATAATATCTGGAATATAGAAAGAATTCATGAAATTAGAAACCAACAAACCAAATAATCAGATTAAAAATGGGGTACAGATCATCTCACCCAGGGTCCTCATTTCTTAACTTCTTTAGGTGTACACATTTTAGTATATTTATCTAATATTATATGCCTAATATCCAGTTATAACTGAGTATGTGCTATGTGTGTCTTTCTGCTTCTGGGATACCTCACTCAGGATGATCTTTTCTAGATCCCACCATTTGCCTGCAAATTTCATGATTTCCTTGTTTTTAATAGCTGAGTAGTGTTCCATTGTGTAAATGTACCATAATTTCTGTATCCATGCTTCAGTTAAGGGACTTCTGTGTTGTTTCCAGATTCTGATTATTACAAATAAAGCTGCCATGAACATGGTTGAGCAAATGTCTTTGTGGTATTCTTGAGCATTTTTTGGATATATGCCTAGGAGTGGAATAGCTGGATCTTGAGGTAGCACTATTCCTAATTGTCTGAGAAAGAGCCAGATTGATTTCCAAAGTGGTTGTATAAGGTGACATTCCCACCAGCAATGAAGGAGAGTTTCCCATTCTCCACAACCTCTCCAGCATGTATTGTCACTTGAGGTTTTGACCTTAGCTATTCTGCTTGGTATAAGGTGAAATCTCAGGGATGTTTTGATTTGCATTTCTCTGATGACTAAGGAGGTTGAGCATTCCTTTAAGTGTTTCTTTGCCATTCAATATTCCTCTATTGAGAATTCTCTGTTTAGCTCTGCACCCCATTGAAGAAGGACTGTATGTAAGATGCCCAATTTTGATGCAGAAAGACAAACTAGATGGACATTGGAAAAAGGAGAAAAGAGGAAACAGGACAGAGGCCTACCACAAAGGGACTCTGAATGACTTTACCCAGCAGGGTATCAAAGCAGATGTTGAGACTCATAGTCAAACTTTGGGCAGAGTGCAGGGAATCTTACAAGAAATGGATAGAGAGGAGGACAAGGAAGGGAAAGAACCTCTACAAGGAGAGCAACAGGACCAAAAATCTGGGCACAGGGGTCTGTTCTGAGACTGATACTCCAAACAAGTATCAGTATTGAAAATAACCTAGAACCCTGGTACAGAATTAGCCTGTAACATTTGAGTGTTAAAGTGGGTTCTGTAGTAATAGGAAAAGGGACTGTCTCTGACATGAACTGATTGGCCTGTTCTTTGATCACCTCCCCCTGATGGGGGAGCAGCCTGACCAGGCCACAGAGGAAGACAATGCAGCCAGTCCTGATGAGACCTGATAGCCTAAGGTCAGAGGGAAGGGGAAGAGGATCTCCCCTGTCAGTGGACTTGGAGAGGGGCATGGGAGAAGATGAGAGAGGGAGGGTGGGATTGGGAGGAAATGAGGGAGGGGGCTACAGCTAGGATAAAAAGTGTATAAACTGTAATTAATAAAAATAATTAAAATTAAAAAATACTTTATTTATTTTTATTAATTATAATTTATTCACTTTGTATTCCCCCTGTAGCTATAATAAGTATTTGGGGGGCTATAATAAGTATTTTAATGAATGTGAAAAAGAATGAAATTTATATCACCATGAAAAATACTTGTTTTAAGGGGAAGATTGACTTGCTTCATGTTATTAAAATTGAAAGAGGAAAGACAATGCCTAAGCATATACATATTTGGTTTGGGTTTTAGGTATTTGAAACTTTCAGTCTTTCATGATTAAGGGCTGTGTGCATATAAAACATCCCTATAAATGTGTAGGACTAAAAATTGCAAACCACAGCTAAAAATGTCACATGTAAATCTTTAAGTACAAAGGTATTTTTAATACCGTAAAAATGGAAACACTGTAACTATGGTGAATACTCATATTTCAAAAAATTGAAATAAGATGTATCAAATTTTTCTCAAGAAATGTAAATTATTCCAAAGAGGAGAGGGAGTCTTTCTGGCTGATATGGAATGAACTCTATAATGTAGTCGTCTAGGTTTAAACTTGAGAAAAGCTGACAAGATGAAAAGTAAAAAAAAGAAAGATTTACAGAGCAATTTCATTTGATTGTTACTTTCACTTGAGCAAATGATGGGAAAAAAGTATGGATATGATCTTACAAGTTCATAGTTTGGTGGCCTTAAATAATGGGTCTCTCTCTCTCCCTCTCTCCCTGTATGTGGGTATGTGTATGTGTGTGCTATGCTATGGTATATTATACTATACTATGGAACTAGTAAAATCATACTATACTATGGAACTAGGAAAATTTCATATATATATGAAATTGTAAACAATGATTACCATCAGTACCTGTTGAGTAGAGCAGAGTCATAGGAGAATAATAGGTATGAAGAAATTGAAAAAGCCCTTTAAATGAAATATATGTTCTGTAAATCAATTGTGTTGTTACACACAAGCACACAAATGTTTACAGAAACATCACAAATGGAAATCATGATTTTTTGAATGAGGTAATTGTTAAGATTATCCTTAAAAGATGTATTCTCATGTTTTATTTATAGCCAAAATATATTGCTCATTATACAGAGTCAAATGATTTACATATAAATTCTATAGTGAAAAATACTCTTTCCCCCCCAATAACATTAATTGCTGCTCTAACAATTCCATTTCCTTTAGTAGATGGAGTCCTCTTTGGTTAACTTCTCTGGTTTTCTAGTTATGAAGAAAGTCACAGTGTCTACAAAAAGGACTAAGGTAAATGTATTATTTCCTACTTTACTTCTGTTCCTTTTCATATTGTACCACAGCACACAGCTCCACAGAAGAGAGCGAGGATAGTACCCATTATTAACTTTCCTAACTGGAATGGTTTTAAATACTTATCAGTTAAGTGCTTGGCTGATGGAGCTAAATCCCTTCATCATATTATAAAAAACTGCCTTCTGTCAATTTGGTTCAAACAGAACTAGCAGTACTGAATAAATGTTGATTTTCAACCATTATTATATTTTTTATTATTAACACATGGAACAATTTAGCATTTCCAAATATTAATTGCAACATTTTTAGGTAGATACAGTTAATATCTTATATTTTACTGTACTTTTGGATTGTTCCTATATTTGATAAATGATACTGACAAACCAAGTGCAGCATATTAAAAACATCACTCTTTTTTACTTACTATATACAAAATAAAACATGTTTTATATTCATTTTCCAAGTTAATTTCCTGCTCTTCTTATTTAGCTGGATAAATGGATCCATCATTTTTCTCATAGAAATGCGTGGCACTGGAGTTGTTAGTAACCTTTGACACTTTGTTGTTTCTTGACATTTCATTAATGGGATACAGATTAATGACACTGGTTTAATGTTCAAATGACATCATTTGCTAAAGCTATATAATGAATAGATACCAGGATAAAAATGTTTCTAAGAATGGTGGTTATTAGGAGCATGGTGAGAGTAGGGAAAGAACAGATAAACGTTGAGTAATGACTACTGAGTTACAGTTAGAACAAGAAGCTGTTATGAGTTATTTCAGAGTAGGGTAGCTCGGTTTCAATAACCTATTATGAATTTAAAATTTAAAACTTGGAAGATTTTGTGTCACTGTCATACCTGTGAGTATTAAAAGAAATGATTGTGAAATTTCTCAGGATCTAAAGTATGACTGAAGAGATGAATACGTTTAACCTGATCTAAATAACATACGATATAAACATGGAACAAAACATAATAGAGTTCTTCATATATGCAGAGCTCTTATTTTTTCATTAACTGGTAAAAACAGATGTTTGCTGTTAGACAAAAGGTCCAGTAACTGGTATGGAATACATTCGTAAAAGCCAGTAGCCAGGGAAAAACTCCAGAGGAAGGCCCTAAAATATTTTAGATTATTGTTAGCGTGTTTCATTGCCCACCAGAGCTTGATAGTGGAAGCCTGTTGCTGAAGACACTGCCTATTTGGCTTATGAGATATTGGAAAATCAAACTGGGTCTGAGCTGAAGGCTTCCTCTTGCTTGTTTTCATTGATGAGAAGGTACTACAGAGTTTCCAGATGGACAGGACGAGCTGCAGTGAAGACCTGCCTGGCAAGGTATGCCCACCGTGCAGTAGTGACATGACAATCAAGGAAGCAATCAACTGCTTTCCAATTGTATTTGAGCTTGCTACACATTGGAAATCAATACATGGCACTTGAATCCTGATCAGGAATTCGTGAGCATTGAGTTCTTGACTTGAGGGTAGAATCTACCACTGTTGCTATGCTAAAAAGAAATGATGTCTTTATAATCGTTAACATGCATTGCTTGGAGTCTCACTTTTGGTCACCCCCATGGACTCCCAGGAGCCTCCCCTGTCCCAGAGATGCACCCCCACCAGAATTTTTTTTCTGTCTCTGGGTTCTTCTCCTCAATCTCCCCTGATAGCCTCTTCCACTATCCTTCCCACTCCATCTACCACGCGGATCCCTCCTTCTATCCTACTTTGAATGTCTATTGTAGTTCATATTCTGAGTGAGATTCAAGCATCTTTCCTTGTGCTATCCTTGTCTCCTTTGTGTCTGTGTATTGTAGTATGTTTATTCTGTACTATATGGCCAATATCTACTTATAAGTGAGTATATGCCATGTGTGTTTTCTATTTCTGGTTTTCCTCACTCAGGATAATCTTTTCTAGTTCTATCTATTTGCCTGCAAATGACATGATTTCCTTGTCTGTAATAGTTGAGTAGTATTCCACTGGGTAAATGTACCACATTTTCTTTATTGATTCTTCAGTTGAGGGGCATCTAGATTGTTTCCTGAAGCCAGGTGGTAATCCCAGGGGAAGGAGGAGGACAACAACCTACATATGAAACCTTCGACCCAAAATGTTTCTTGTTTATAAGAAGCATAGAGGCAAAGATGGAACAGAGATTGAGAAAATAGCAAACTAGTGACTGGCCCCGCTTGAGAAAAACCCCGTGGGAGAGGGCTAGCCACTGTCACTATTTAAAGATACTTTGCTATGCTTGCAGAAAGGAATCCAGCATAACTGTATTCTGAGAGGATTTGCCAGGCAGCTAATGGAGAGAAATGCAGATACCCAAAGCCAAGCAATGGCTTGGGGAGTGCAGTTGGATGAGTTGGAGGAAGGATAGAGGGAGGCAGAGGGATCAAGGACACCATAAAAAAGCAAGAAGAACTACAGAGTAATTGAATCTGGCACAAAGGGGCTCACGGAGACTGAACTATGAACAAAAAGCTTGCATGTACAGAACCTAACCCCCCTGTACATATGAAGCAAATGTGCAGCTTGATCATCATGTGGGTGTCATAACAATAGGAATAAGGACTGTCTCTGAATTTGGTACCTGTCTTTGGATCACTTTCCTCTAGCTGAACTGCCTTGTTACTCCTCGGTGGGAGAGGATGTTTTTAGATCTGCAGTGACTGGAGATGCCAGGATGGAGGGGTACCTGCTGGGGGCTTCCTCTTCTCTGGGAGGAAGGAGAAGAATGGGAGGAGGGGCGTAGGATGGGACTAGGCAGAGATAAGTGAAGGGGCTGGGATTGGGATGCAAAGTGATTAGATAGATAGATAGATAGATAGATAGATAGATAGATAGATAGATAGATAGATAGATAGATAAATGGAGGGGGAAAAGGCACGGAAGGCAAACACATACACACACACACACAATGGTGTCAAGCTGACTTCAAAGAATTTAATGTCTCTATTCATAGATTACAGCTCTTGGTTTCATCAAGCTGCTCTTTTTATAGTGGATAGCAGTTAACAGCAGAGATTCACAATTTGTCAATATACAGGGAATAAGTGACTCTTCAGGACTCAGTTTAGAATGGAGTATGTATGGATTATATTATCTGTGTATGGACTAGTATAGATTCATATCCTCCATCCAGGGCTTATTAAGAAAGAATGGGGGTTTACTACCTCAATCAGTAGAGTCTTTCAGAGGCCTTCTGTGGTACGCTCCTGTCCTGTTCTATGTCTTCTCCTGTTTCTAATGTCTATCACATTTGTTCTTCTGAATGAAGATTGAGCATCTTTCCTAGGGTCTCCCTTGTTGTTTAGCTTCTTTAGGAGTATAGATTTTAGTATGTTTATCTGATATTATATGGCTAATATCCACTAATGAGTAGAGGCTGAGACTCATAGCCAAACTTTGGGCAAAGAGCATGGAATTTTAATAAAGAAGGGGGAGATAGAAAGACCTGGAGGGGACAGGAACTCCACAAGGAGAACAATGAGCCAAAAATCCTAAGCCCTGGGAGCCCTGCAAAGGCTGACACCCCAACCAAGGACAATGTATGGAGAGGACCTAAAACTCCAACTGAGATGTAGCTCATAGACTCAGTCTCCAAGCGGGATCCCTAGTAAGCAGAGCAGAGGCTTTCTCTGGCATGAATTCAGTGGCTTGCTCTTTGACCACCTCCCCCTGGGGGGTGCAGCCTTGTCAGGCCACAGAGGAAGACAATGCAACCAGTACAGATGAGACCTGATAGGCTAGGGTCAAATAGAAGGGAAGGAGGACCTCCCCTATCAGTGGACATAAGGAGGGTGGGATTGAGAGAAGATAAGGGAGGGGGCCACAGCGGGATACAAATTGAATAAGTTGTAATAAGTGATAATAATAAAAAGAAAATATGTATATATTCTGCCAAGTCTCCCCACCTCCCTACCCAGCCAGCTTCATGTTGATTCTCTCTAAAAAACAGTAAATAAAATAAAGCTTGCCAGGTGTGCTTCTGTTAGCAATATAAATGTGAAGAATATGCAGGCATGGCTAGCATTGTCTTCATGGAAATGAGAGATTATTTGAAACACTTTTAAAGACTAGAGGCTGAATGTGTGATGTAGTACTTGAAAAAGAAAAATCTTAAAGAAGCGATGTTTTACATTGTGTCATTGGTTAAGGGTACAGATGGTCATGGAGTGGAAGCCACATTGAGGGAAGAATGAAGCAGCTGGTCACATTGCATCATCTGGGAAGAAGCGAAGCAGAGATGCAGGCTGGTGCCAAAATGGCATTCTCCTATTAATTCAATGCAGGAAAAAATCCCATAAAATGATCGTGCTCATAGTCAGGATTTTCCTTGTAGCGAAATGTAGAAATACCTTTACATGGCATGGCATTTGCCTCCTAGATTGCTCTAAATCTTATCAAATTGATATGACTATCTCAATTACAGAGATAATTGTGTCAAACTTTGTTGAGAAAAATGGAATTCTACTGCATCAACAATGGCTAAAGTTTTTTTTGACATATTAAATTTATTTAAAGTAACAAAAATCTTTTTTTCTTTTTTCCATTTTTTTTACTTTTATTTTTATTAATTACAGTTTATTGACTTTGTATCCCCCCTGTACCTCCCTTCCTCCTCCCCTCACAATCCCACCCTCCCTCTTCCCCACCTGTGTCCCTCTCCCAGTTCACTGATAAGGGAGGTCCTCTTCCCCTTCCCTCTGATCCTAGTCTATCAGGTCTCATCAGGAGTGGCTGCATTGTCTTCTTCTGTGGTCTGACAAAGCTGCTCCCCTCACAAGGGGGAGGTGATCAAAGAGCAGGCCAATCAGTTCAGTCCCTGTCCCCAATACTGTGGAGCCCACTTGGATACTGAACTGCCATAAGCTACCTCTGTGCAGGGGTTTCAGGCCATCTCCATAAGTGGTCCTTGGCTGGAGTATTAGTCTCAGGAGAGACCCCTGTGCCCAGACTTTTTGAATCTGTTGCTGTCCTTGTGGAGCTCCTGTCCTCTCCAGGTCTTCCTGTCTCCCACTTCTTTCATAAGATTCCCTGCACTGTGTCCAAACTTTGGCTGTGAGTCTCAGGATCTGCCTCGATACTCTGCAGGGTAGAGCCTTTCAGAGGCCCTCTGTGGTAGGCTCCTGTCCTGTTCCCTATTTTCTCCTCCTCCAATGTCCATCCTCTTTGCCTTTCTGAATGGGGATTGAGCATCTTAGCCAGAGTCCTCCTTCCTGATTAGCTTCCTTAGGTATACAGATTTTAGTATGTATATCCTATATTATATGTCTAATATCCACTTATGAGTAAGTATATACCCTGTGTGTCTTTCTGCTTCTGGGATACCTCACTCAGGATGATCTTTTCCAGTTCCTATCCTTTAACCTGCAAATTTCATGATTTCCTTGTTTTTTATTGCTGAGTAATATTCCATTGTGTAGATATACCACAATTTCTGTATCTATTCTTCTACTGAGGGGCATCTGGGCTGTTTCTAGCTTCTGGCTAAATAAAGCTGCTACAACCATGGTTGAGCAGATGTCCTTGTTGTATACTTGAGCGTCTTTTGGATATATGCCTAGGAGTGGTATAGCTGGATTTTGAGGAAGCACTATTTCTAATTGTCTGAGAAAGCACCATGAAATAATGCTTTTGAAAGGGAAGAGTACAAAGTACCTCTTTTTTTCATTTGTACAGTAAAAAGGTTTTCTGTTTGATATGATTTTTCTTAATACACATGGTATTATATTATCTTTACCTTAAAAATTTCTCTGTAAGTTTTCCAGGCTGGTTTTGAGTTTTTGATATTATACTTGAAGTCCTTGCTGCCAGGTTTGGCTGAAACTCATTTCTGGTTTCTATCTTCAGATACATTAAGATTTTCATTTCCAAAAAAAAAAAAAAGAAATACTTAAGATAAAAAATAAATTTTGAAACAAAAAAAGTAATTATGTCATTGAATTTTAAGTATACATAAGGACCTATTCATTAATGTTTCTAATTCTTCCATGGAGGTGGTAAAATGTGCTCAATCACAAAAATCTCATTTTATTTTACTTATTTTTGTATTTTTATTTTAGGTTGATATTGTGATGCTCATAGCTCTCAATTTTTGTCTTAAACTATGCTTTCCTGACTGATGGAGATATAGAAATACTAAATTTAAAATGTTAATTTAAGAATGAATGATAAAATATTGCCCTATTTCTATTCAGCCCTAAAAGATGGAATATGTCTTCCTCCACCACCCAGAAAAATTGTTCCCCAAACTTGCACATCAATTGTTTTCTCTGATCTCCATATTTCGCTTTATTCCATACCTGATACATCATAAAGTCACTACAAGTCCGTTTCTGAATATTCCTCAAACATGCTAACATGTGTCCGTCTCCACAGTCATTCCAATAATTTTAAGCTCCAGCAGTTTTTACTTAGCCTGGTAAGTAAAAAAGCACTCCATAATTTTACCCTCACCTGGGAACATCCATCCGTTGTTGGTGGTAGTTCATGGAAAACCATGTAGCACTTTCTCAGGAAGATGGGAATAGATCCACCTCAAGATCCAGTTACACCACTCTTAGACATATACCCAAAGGATACTTTATTCTACTGCAGAGACTTTTGTTCTTTCATGTTCATTGCTCATCTATTCATAAGAAACAAAAACTGGAAACAACCTAAATATCCCTCAACAGATGAATAAAAAAGACTTAGAGAGAGGCAGGGAGGAGATGAGGAAGGGAGGGTGAGATTGGGAGGGAATGTGGGAGGCGGCTACAGCTGGGATAAAAAGTAAATAAACTGTAATTAATACAAAAAATAATAAAAATTTAATTCAAAAAAAGAAAATATTGTACACTGACACAGTGGAGTATCACTCAGCTATTAAAAAATTAAAATGATGAAATTCACAGGTAAATTGATGGAACTCAAAAAATATTATCCTGAGTCAGGTAATCCAGACACAAAGAGACAAATATTATATGGATTTGATTTTTGTGGATATTAGCTCTTAAGTCAATGATAACCAGGATAAAATCCATAGAACATCAGAGGCTAGGTATATAGCTAGGTACTGGGTGGGGGGAATAGATATATCTCTATAGGAAAGATAAATAGATTAGATAGTTATTATTGGATGAGGTGGCTGTAACAGGAGAATCAAGTGGGGAGGACAGGGAAGAGAGAACAAGAAGACTGACAGTTAAAATTAAGGCTTATTTGAGGGTAAGTATGGAAACCTAATACAGTAGACCCTTTCTTTTTTTTAATTTTATTTTTTCTTATCAGTTACATTGTATTAACTCTGTATCCCAGCCGTGTCCCGCTCCCTCATTCCCTCCCAATCCCACCCTCCCTCCCTCATCTCCACCGTGCCCCTTTCCAAGTCCACTGATAGGGGAGACCTCCTCCCCAAGACTGTCATTCAACCAAGGACCATGTATGGATATAACCTAGAACCTCTGCTCAGATGTAGCCTGTGGTAGCTCAGTAACCAATTGGTTTCCCATAATGAGGGGAACAAGGACTATTTCTAACAGGAACTCAATGACTGGCTCTTTGACCTCCCCACTCCCCAAGGGAGGAACAGTTCTGTTAGGCCACAGAGGAGGGCTTTGCAGCCAGTCCTGAAGATACCTGATAAAACAGTAGACCCTTTCTAAAATGTATGAAGGTGATCTACAAGAAAAGGTCAAATAATGCAAGTCCTCCCTGATCATCTCTTTTTACTAAATGAAGCTTCCAGTAGCAGTTTGGTGTCACATCTAATTGAGTTGTTTGCTGCAGAGGTCCCATGGAAAAGCTCAAACAATTCAGGTGTTGCCAAGACTACAGGCTGCTTTACAAATACTGAGAGTAAGGGCCCATTGTCAAAAACAACATCTATGTCAGAGGCAGTCCCTCTTCCCATTACTATGTAACCCACTTGGACACTAATCTGCCATGGGCTACATCTGTGCAGGGGTTCCAGGTTATCTCCACGCATGGTACTTGGTTGGAGTATGAGTCTCTGGGAAGACTCCTGTGTTCAAATTTCTGGTTCCGTTGCTCTCCTTGTGGAGTTCCTGTCCTCTCCAGCTCTTACTATTTCCCACTTCTTACATAAGATTCCATGCAGATTGCCTGACAGTTGGTCATAAGTCTCAGCATCTACTTTGATAGTCTGTAGGGCAGAGCCTTTCAGAGGTCTTCCGTGGTGGGTTTCTAGCTTGTTTCCTGTTTTCTTATTCTTCTGATGTCCTTCCTCTTTGCCTTTCGGAGTGGGAATTGAGTATTTTAGTCAGGGTCCTCTCTCTTGATTAGTTTCTTTAGATGTACAGATTTTAGTAGGTTTATCCTATTTACATGTCTATATGAGTGAGTATATACCGTGTGTGTCTTTCTGCTTCTGGGACAGCTCACTCAGGATGATCCTTTCCATTTACCTGCAAATTTCATGATTTCCTTATTTTTTCATTGCTGAGTAATATTCCATTGTGTAGATGTACCACAATTTCTGCATCCATTCTTCAGTTGAGGGACATCTGGGCTGTTTCCAGCTTCTGGCTATTACAAATAAAGCTGCTATAAACATGGTTGAGCAAATGTCCTTTTTGTGTACTTGAGCCTCTTTTGGGTATATGCCTAGGAGTGGTATGGCTGGATCTTGAAGAAGCGCTATTCCTAGTTGTCTGAGAAAGCGCCAGATTGATTTCCAGAGTGGTTGTACAAGTTTACATTCCCACCAGATCACTTCCCCGAGGAGGGAGCAGCCTTACCAGGCCACAGAAGATGACAATGCAACCACTCCTTATGAGATCTGATAGACTAAGATCAGAAGGAAGGAGAGGAGGACCTCCCCTATCACTGGACTTGGGGAGAGGCATGCATAAAGAAGGGGTTGGGAGGGTGGGATCGGGATTGGAGGATGGAGGAACCTATGGGGGGATACAAAGTATATCCAATTAAAGTGTAATTAATAATAAAAAGTAAAAAACAAATCTACACCACTCACTGAGCATGGAGAAGTGTAGTTGGTGTCTACTTTAAGCCTTCACTCATACAGCAGCTTTGGGTGAGGAAGGTACTCTTCATGATACCAATGGAGGAACATAAACAGTAACACAGCCTCATAACCTTTGATATACAATGGCACTCTGCTGCAAGTTGTGCTAGTCTAATGGTAGCATAAAGGTTATGGGCACAACCAACCAATATCTGATTTGACTTAAGGCTGACTGCATGGGATGAAATCCACATCCAATATAACACTGCTTGAGTGAACAAAAAAGCAAATACTGTTGCTCCATATCTTAAAATCACTTTTAATGACATTCTGCTATACTCTTAGATCAGCACCTTGCTCAGTCATCCTCAGAGAAGCTTCCTCCTGTAGATGATGGGAACAAATACAGAAACCAACAGTCAGGCATTATGCAGAGAGTGAGAGACCTTGAAACACTCAATCCTTAATGGGATGTCCCCATCAAACTTCTTCCCTTAGAACTCAAGGAACCTGGCAGACGAGGAGGTGGGAAGAATATAAGCAACAAAGTGGATAGAGGATACCAAAAAGTGAGGCCCTCTAAATCATTAGAATTCCATACATATAAACTCACCGAGACTTAAGCAGCGTGCACAGTATCTGCACAGGTCTTCAGCAGATGGAATCCTAGAAGTGAAGGGAGTGGTACACAGATGCTCCCTTTCCCTAACCAGAAGCAATCTCCAATTGATAACCACTTTTTTTTTTTCAGTTGAAAATAATTTTCTCCAATGGATTCTCACAGGGAAATCAAATTACCCTTAATGGTAGTATACATGCATAGCAGAAGATGCCAAAAGAAAACAAATTCTAAGACATCTGTTACTATTGATTTTAAATTTTTATTATTGATATGTGTTTCTTCTCTAATTTTATCCTACAGGTCCTTTGTATATATACTGTGACTTCAAGTTCAGATTTTTAACAGGATTCTAGAATGAGTGAATCAGTGAGTGTCTACATTTATATGTTTCTTATAACTTTTCTTGGGCTCTTTTCCTTTTGTTTGTTTTGTCCTATACTATTGTGTTAATTTTTAATTTATTATTTTATTATAGTATGGAATAGTCATTATATTATTATACCTTAGAAGCCTGTTTGTTGTTGAATGAAAGACAGAAAGGGGTGGATCCAGATGGGAAGGAAGGTGCGGAAGAACTGGGAGAAAGACAGAGAGGGGAAAGAGTAATCAAGATATATCATGTGAGAAAAAAAAAATCCATTTACAATAAAGAAAAAAATTACACGACAACATCTAACTTCTAATCCCAGGCTCTAAGATCAATAATCAATAAATGGGACCTCCTGAGATGAAGAGCTTCTGCAAAGCAAAGGACACAGTCAAGAGAAACAAAAAAAAAAAAAAAAAAAAAAAAAAAGACAGCCAAGAGATTGGGAAAAGATCTTTACCAACCCTACATCTGACAGAAGGTTAATATCCAGAATATAGAAAGAACTCAAAAAATTAAAAACTAGCAAACCAAATCATCCAATTAAATAATGAGGTACATGGGAATTCTCAACAGAGGAATAATGGATGGTGAAGAAACAAAGAAAGGATCAATGTCCTTAGTCTTCAGGAAAATGCAAATCAAAAGGACTCTGAAATTCCATCTTACAAATAGAATTTATAGCAATCTTTGAAATATACTTTAAAAACAAATTCTGAACCAAAATGGTATTGTGGTGTATACAGTTTATTGGTAACACCCACCTAAACTTTGAATTCCATATTTGCTTAAAGCAGTGGCTCTTAAATTTCCTAATGCTGCAAGCCTTTAATAGATTTCTTCATGTTGTATTGACCCCCAACCATAAAATTTTTTTCACTTGCTACTTCATAAGTAAAATTTTTCTTTTTATGAATCATAATATAAATATCTTATATGTAGATGGTCTTAGGTGACCTCTATGAAAGAGTCCTTTGACCCACAAAATGGCCACAATCTGTAGGTTGGGAAAACACTGCCTTAAAGCATAACAGTGTTATAAAGACATGCTTTAAAGTTTTGCAACTTTGAATCTGATAAATCAATTTTTGTAGGACGTGAACACCACATGTTTAAACTCTCTTAAGAGCAATCACAGAGTGCCTGCCCACACTCACTCGGAAGTGTGTGTACTCCAAAAGAAGCTAAACAACAAGGAAGACCCTAGGGAAGCTGCTCAATCCTCATTCAGAAGGATAAACACGCTAGACACTGGAAGCAGGAGAAGACAAGGAACAGGACAGAAGCCTGCCACAGACAGC